>NW_021137613.1:0-74439 GCF_004193835.3 Ostrinia furnacalis | reverse complement strand
CATATAAAAATAACTCAACATTTTTGTAATTCATAAAGGGAAACTCAATTAGGTAATATGCTTAGTAATTTAGAACTATTAAAGCTCTACTCTATAAGTTTTATGTTTTATTTTTAATCTGCAACTTTTTCGTTTCATTTTTATTTTTTATCTGCAATTTACGTCATGTTTTCGCACAGCGCCCTCTGTGTCCGCGTGTGGTACTAAGCATGGGGTTCTGGGTTAACTTTAAGCCACCCTCTGACCTTGACCGAGCACCTTGAACAGCTGCTTGCACGCGAGCCCGAGCTCTGTCTGCACGGTAGCTCGATTGATGTAGGTAAGGGATACGTGCTTGACGAAATTTTGACACGTTATTTATATTCAGTACGTGTAATCTAGGCAGATTTAGGTAGCTTTAAGTAGCCCCTAGGGTAACACCTAACAGGATTTTTTTTTCATAGGGGTCACTTAAAAATTAGGGATTGATGCTGAAAGCATTAAAGGCAAATTCTAATAGGTAGGTTTATTCCGTTGGAATATCTTGAATATGGTTGTTTAATGATGAATTATGCATGATTTGATTATTTAGGGAATTTGGAAGTTTATTTCAGGGGATTTCATTATGTGTAGGGTTTTCTTATTAGAAAATGTCATTCACAATATTGTCAATTTGTTACAGTTAAAGCAAAGCTCTACAGTAGAGCTTCTACTGTTACTGATAAACTTTTAACTCTATCTTACATTATATTTCCAAAAACTGGTCTATTACATTATTTTTATGTCTATTTAGATGCTTACCGCAAATGCTGTGATATTTTAAGAGGCTGGACACATTATAAATGACAGTGAATTAAGATTTGTAATCTTTTAAGTAGAATAATGCGATGCTTAATCAACGCTAATTATATTAATCACTTACAACAATAATGGCGTGCAAAAAACGCCATTTATGAAATGTTAATGCGGAACGGCCTGATACCACAGAATATTCAGTAGTACTGGCTGATACTATAAAAACGATATAAATGTGCGTGTGACTCATTTTGTTTTCATAACAACCAATTTTGTAGCTCGGAACAAACATTATGACCTCTCATTTGTTTGTGTTTAGTGGATCTAGATCAAGCTAGTGTTGACTTTTTGATAATGTTTTTCACCTTTATTGATGATAGTAATGTAACTTTGAATGGAACCTTTGGATTAAGTGTTAGCTTAGCTAGAGAAAAACCTAATGCATTTCTTTCCTATTCGATCGATTAGTTTATTTGTATTTTGACTAGAACACAGATTAAGGAGAAGATGCTCTACCATCTACCTTTATTTCGTCAAGTTATACATCTTAGGATGAGTTGAACCACCTAGTTTAACCGCAATTTAAAGTACAGTAACCGGTGTTTTTAATAAGAAGCATATTTTTGACATTTGTTACTATAGTAAGATGGTGCAACTATAGCCTTAGTCCTTATTTTCTGGGACAAATCATAATGCGACTTCTAGGAAAACTTCTCAGGGACTCTACACAATATGCTACAACAGAATCTATCCGATAGATTGATATTGTGCAGTCATTATTAACTCTAATAAATATAGGTTTAAACAAAGTACGTAATATGTATGATATTTTATGACGTCAATGAGGCATTGTGGGCGTGAATATTGTAATCAGTGCACCTACCAAGTGATTTCATGAAAATAAAATTGCGCACGAGTTACTTACTTAATATACTGAGCCACGTGTTTGTATAATAGTTATATAATATGTAGAGCGCAAATTAAATATATAAATATTAATAATTCATAGTTTAATTTAAAATATTGAAAAACATATTTGTAATGAGGTATGCCAAATAGTAGTGGGTAGAGTTCCGATACAAAGGTTTTGGTTTCGATATCAGTTTGATATCAGTTGAAGAATATAAAAGTATAGTTTCAGATCTTTTATTATGAAATGACGTAGTAAGTATCTATACTTACTCAAGAATAGATTCAATCATAATAAGTTTGATGAATGAATGTTGAGCTTCATAATAATAATGATGATATGGATCTTAGATTTTTGTTTGTTATCTTAGCGAATTAGTTATAATAATTTTAACATTAGCTTAAATTTTAAAGGGTGTTAGATAACTTTATAGTACTTTGGAATTGCAGACCTTAATCTATAGAAATATAGGTATGGCACGATGGTGGCGCATACATCTTCATCTTAAAAGGCACTTGCGATTGAAGAGTAGTTGAGCAAAATTGCAATGACGTAATTTGCTTAATAGCAAGTTAATACTCACACTATGGTAACTGCATTTTATCATCGTTATCATTCAGGAAATACTGTCAGAAGAGAGATAACCTATCGAGTACTGGATGCATGTACCGAATGTCATTACGGTACCTATCAGTAAATTATCGTGTTACATTATATGGCATGTTTGTTGTTGTTTTTATTTATAACCACTATGTACAACTGGCATATCAAGTGTAATTGCACAGCAAAATGCACTCTTATTTTGCTTGCAATAAGGGAGATTGTTTACAAAATAAAGATTCAACTTACGGTCTCGCAATGATGTCTTCTTGTCTAGACTCTTTTCGTCTCAGCCTTATCTGGAAAGATAAATACAAAAGTTATTTTTGTTTATTTATAAAGATTATTGTTTTGACATAATAATTAACATTACGTATTTGTAAGAATATTAAAATGATTCAATTTGAAAGAGACAATGGATTTGCCGAGCAAGTATGTTACTTGCTATGTATTATTCTTCAGAAACTTAAATTAAATACATTGTTTTTAAGGGCCTTTAATTCATCAACATCAAGAAAAACCCTAGTACTAGTAGGGGTATGTCTAATAACTGTACTATACATTTTCAGCATTATTAACTACTATCAGCATTATTAAAAAATATCTAACACAGGAACCTATTATACTTAGAAAATCCGATCTTAATAATATAATTACATAATCATTATCTTCAAGGCACTCAAAATTACTTAGTACGAGTAATTACCTACTTTAAATGGAATATGTAATTTGTTGTTTTGGATGGTACAACTATTATGAGTGAGTTGTTCAGAAATAACCGCTTCAATGATTTTCGTATAAGTTATGAATATTTAAACAGTGTTCTACTTGTTCAAAAGCCTTAATGGATCTTGACAATATGATTTTCCAGTAAGCCCTTTCCCAAAAAGGAGCCTCGTAGTAACAGCGATTTATTGTTAGGCTGAAACACAGAATTGTACAAGCTGAATAATGATTCTGTATCTATAAGATAGGTACCTAAAAGAGTATTTTCTCAGTATTTTGCAATGGGACCTTCCTATAACTATACATACAGGTCAAGTTTTGTTCCTAAACGTTTAGAATATACGGGTACAATTTTCAGTGAAAAAGTAATATTGATTATAAGTTTTATTTCAGTAACAGTTTGCTTCTCAGGACTTATCCCACCCCGCNTTGTCGGAGTTCAGTTTTTGAGCGTTTTTCACCACTGAAACTCCTGTATAGCCAGGATCCGCAGTTTGGCTTTTAATGACACTCAACCAGTAGGTAAGTTATCTTGCAATTTTATGATAACCACGCAATGCAGTTATTTTTAAAAGCATATTAGCTGCCGAGGTTGGTAAGTGGATCACTCGTATATTAAACGTACCGATGGCTCAGATCGCTCTATTACATAGCAACCACAGTCCGTCCATAGGTAAATAACAAACAATAGCATGTATGAAGCACAAGTCCTTGAGATGCTCTCCAGCGGAAAACGGGCAGTGAGTCACGCGCAGTGTCGTCATGCCACATCACTCGCACGTTTCTGAGTCGAATTTATAGTTTATGGCAGTGACGTGGCATGCAGCTCCACTTGCAGTTTTGTGGGTGGATTTAATTAGCAATTTAAATCGTGTGTTGGTTGTAAGGTGCATACGGAATTTTGGAACGTAAACATCAATCAATAGTAGCGTAACACTTCCCTTGATGAGTTTTATTGGCGACTAGCGGCCGCCCGCGACTTCGTAGGTACGCGTGGATCCCGTTTTACCCCCTAGGGGTGGAGTTTCGTAAAATCCTTTCTTAGCGGATGCCTACGTCATAACATCTACCTGCATGTCAAATTTCAGCCCGATCCGTCCAGTGGTTTGGGCTGTGCTTTGATAGATCACTATGTCAGTCAGTCAGTCAGTCAGTCAGTCACCTTTGAGTTAAATATATATTTAGATTAAAGTTCTTCTGGCTCCACTGGAGTTGCTGTACTAGCAAAGAGACGTGAGAGAAGTCACGTTATACACTTCCACAATAACGTTTTTGTTGCTTTGATATTTGTAATAAGTAAATGATGACAAAATAGTGGTAGCCTGATCGATATGCTTTACGTTGTGTTGATATTATGATCATGCTCTCCTGTTAGTACATTATGTGACGTGTTTTGATGATGATGGGTTTCAAGTAAAGTCAATGAAGCTGTTTTGTTCACCAGAAGGACCATGCGACTATAATTATTAATTATTATATTAGTACTCAGCTCACGAGATTGCGCTTCATCAAAAATATTGTCCGTGATGTGTTTGTTTCAGAGGTCCCTTCTGATTTTTCTGGGCAGATTTAGTTGCAGATTGCAAAACAGTTAAATCAAGCACTGAGCTGTGAGGAAGGCGCTGGATGCAGGCCCCTACCAACCGTGCGATGTGGAGGTCATTGGGGGAGGCCTATGTTCAGCAGTGGACGTCCTATGGCTGAAATGATGATGATGATGATAAAGTATTGAGCACATACAGGATATGTAAATTCGAATTGGAATTTCCAGATTAAAATTATCCATGATGTAAAGATAATATGAAATATTCACTCTATAATGTACATCCGTCAGACGTACAAGTACATCACGTTTTCAAATGTTACATAACAGAGTATATGCGTGTGTGAGTCTGTGTACACGATAGTTTATCAATAAGTACTATTTGACGTCACGCTGTTGAGGTAGAAAAACCTTGCTATCGGTGTAACCTTACCAACTTCAATGACTATAATTCGAGTCTCATTTGCGGTAAAAAAACGACAAATATGTTTTTGTTCGTGTGCAGAAAGACTTGGAAACGGNGTGCATACGAAATTTTGGAACGTAAACATCAATCAATAGTAGCGTAACACTTCCCTTGATGAGTTTCGCGTGGATCCCGTTTTACCCCCTTAGGGGTGGTTTCGTAAAATTTTCTTAGCGGATGCCTACGTCATGACATTTAGGTACCTGCATGCCAAATTTCAGCCCGATCCATCCGTGGTTTGGGCTGTGCGTTGATAGATTACTGTGTCAGTCAGTCAGTCAGTCACCTTTTTTTCTGGCTCCACAGGAGTTGCAGTACTAGCAAAGAGACGTGAGAGAAGTCACATTATACACTTCCACAATACCATTTTTGTTGCTTTGATATTTGTAATAAATGATGACAAAATAGTGGTACCCCTGATATAACTCTACATTAAGTGAAAATCTGGGCAACTTCGATATAGGATCTAGGGTTTACGTTGTGTTGATAAGTATTATGATCATGCTCTCCTGTTAGTAAATTATGTGACGTGTTTTGTTGATGATGGGTTTCAAGTGAAGTCAATGAAGCTATTTTGTTCACCGGAAGGACCATGTGACTATAATTAGTAATTATTATTAGTAGTCACGAGATTGCGCGTCATTAAAAGTTTTGTCCGTGATGTGTTTGATATAGAGGTCCCTTCATATTTTTCTGGTCAGATTTAGTTGCATTTGTAGGCTCACCACAATAGTCGATCGGCGGAGGGATTCGAACCCGCGTTCCTCGGATCTCGAGTCGGCCACTCCGACCCCTTCACCGTTCGGCTATCGTGGCTATATAAATTGCAAAACAGTTAAATTAAGCTAAAGCTAACTGATCACTAAAGGAACTAGACTGCAATTGTAAAGTGAGGATGAGGGATATGTAAATTAGAATTGGATTTTCCAGATTAAAATTATCCATGATGTAAAGACAATATGAAATGTTCACTCTATAATGTACATCCGTCAGACGTACGAGTACCTCACGTTTTCAAATGTTACATAACAGAGTACATACTCGTATATGCGTGTGTGAGTCTGTGTACACGATAGTTTATCAATAAGTACTATTTGACGTCACGCTGTTGAGGTAGAAAAACCTTGCTATCGGTGTAACCTTACCAACTTCAATGACTATAATTCGAGTCTCATTTGCAGTAAAAAAAACGACAAAATTAAATATGTTTTTGTTCGTGTGCAGAAAGACTTGGAAACCGTGCCGTCACATGATAGAGGTCGTATTCGAACTTCGAACATACTTTAGTCTTATTTCATTATTGCGAAAAAACAACACACCTTGTTGTTCTTTTAATTAATGATGCATGATGATAAGCCATAAGTCAATGTCTAATTCTGGTCGGACGGGAAGTATCCCATTATTATTCTGGGCTGTAAGCAAATTCTCGGTCTAAAAATAACCCCTGCGATCGGCAAGGACCAAGTTTTGCGTCATCTGCCCACGCTCAGGGAGGTATTCTCCCCATGAAGGTTAAACGGGGAGGTGGGGCAGTGGGGAGGCAGGAAGGTCCGGGGCAGGGCGCATGCGCCAGCTCGCCTACGCAGCATAATGTCAAAGGGCAAGCCCGGGAAGCCTGGAAGCCTAGGATATACATACAGCCCAGCAAAATTGATTTACTGAATGTAGGTCATCCCGGAGGAGCTTATATTCTAAAGGTTATTTATAATTGCCACCTACGCTCTGAAATATATTTTTCATATTTCCCGGAACAAATTGTATTGGGCAATGGATTTCTAAGTAATTCTGTTATCATGAAATCCCCTACGTACCAAAAAGGAAAATTTATTGGCATATTCCATGTCGCAAACAAAATTCACTGAGCTCATTATATTCAATATGAATTATTCGTGTGCGCACGTGTATGAATTTATTCACTTGGAAAAATCGACAGCCTTAGGTAGGAACAATTTTATTGGTTACCAACACTAGTTATTACAGCCTTTTAGAAACTATTAAGCACGTTTAGCTAAAATCCTGAAAATATAGATCAGTCAACCCTTATTCTAAAATATTTCCATGACGTCCGAAGAATACGTCATAAAAAACCTAATGAAAAGTTTCTTGGAAGCTGGAAATATTGAATTTTTTGATAGATCCAGTTTATTCTGTAACCTATTGTTGATACCGTTTGATGGATCTCATGAAGCACTTTCAGGATCAATAACTGCTTTTTTGATATCTTGTGTAGTTTAGAAATAATTGAGTGAGATCACTTATCGTTTCCACCCTGTATAGTGGAACGATGGTGGCGCTCTCCCGATAGTGTGTTTGGTGGGACAGTTCAGTGTAGTTCATCTATAGCTATACGATGCAACATTTGGAGTCCTTCACACATCACGTTATCAGCGATGCATACAACACGGAAGCTACGAAACGTCATATTACAGTACTCGTACTCAGCTCGACGTTACATTGTGTGTAAGTCAATTGTGTGTAATTAATAGCACGAGACGCCCGACCCTGGTCATCCGATACCTTTGGACCTGCGGTCGGTAAAGGACGTCATGCCCGTGACTAGGATTAATATTAGTTACTAACTCAGATGATGAAATGGGTCCGGCTGATTCAATATTAAAGCTAAAATGTGCTGCTCTTTCAGGAATTGTTTCATTTTCTTTCTTGATTCTGTTGTCCTTTTTCAGCATTTCAGCTCTTCAAGTTTTTGCGTCGCTTATATGACCTTGTTTTTTCCCAGACAGGTGCGGCTCCTGTTTTAGATCAACACATGTAAAAAACGGACATACGTTAGCATTTGTATACGTTTACCTTTAAAATATTAGCAAACATCACTCTTGAGTTAAACCATTTTTTTTTCTATCACATTTACTTTGTATGTCACAAAATGTCTATAATCATAAGAAGGGAATGGAAAAGTTCACAAGTTTCCTAGGGCAGATATTAATCATAGGTACTGCCTTTGACAGCATGAAAATATAAAACTGTATTAATTAATAAGTAACATTAATTCAATGGAAAATTTCCAGTTTCAATGAACATTGAATTACTTTATCTATTATAAGTATTTTCTAATATTGACGAATACAGTTGTACCCAGTTACCCACCAAGCAAAGCTTATTTACTTATTTAGAAAATCTTGAAAGAAACATGNGAAACATTCTGCAACTTTGTAGACGAACTTCGAAAACTTGCAGTGCGAAGTCTATTTTAATAACACAATATTCCCACGAATATTTTGCATTTAAAATATAATATGCTTCTTACATTGATGGGTGCGATTACACCAGACGCATCGCTGCAGTCAAATTGTGTGCAATTTGTATGCAAGCCGCGCAAAGATGCAGTGATATCACTCGATTTGGCTCTACAAACTCTACATGCTATGGTTAACCTTGAAATACTATACTGCACTTTGTTAAACACAAGAATAGGGTAGAGACAACATTGTTTGCACGTAAATGTTTTCAGATTCAATACGATTAAATGCGATGTGTTTGCATGTTTATTTTAACCAGTATTCTTGCTTGCACTAAGATAATTTACAGGGAGCGAATATAATTAGTAATAATGACTTTATTTTCCTACGCATGGTTAGCTGTATCATTGAAAATAAAATATAAAAATTATTATACAGTATAAAAATGTTTTTTCCTATACATATACTCATGTGGGAGTTACGTATCAAGTGTAGGAGGTAGACACTTTACATACTCCTACGTTGATCTAGAATGGAAATACATAATGTACACGTGTATAAGTGCTCTGAAAAGGGCCTACACACTAAAAAAGGATTTGAATAAAATCTATTAATGTAGAAAGGTCTAAGGAGGACTTAGATGAAAACTCATTATACCTTTTTACACAATAATAATTTTCCTAATGAGTTTCTTAAAGAACGAAAGTCTAAATGGGAATCATTCCCCAAGATAGCGATACCACAAGCACACACATTCTAGTTTTTTATAAGAAATAAAGAGTATATCACTCGAAATTTTCAGGTAAAGACTGAAATCGAAATTTCGCATTGGCTATTTAGGAAAATATAAAATGCGACTTTGGACCCGAAGTTATTTTTCAATCTGGCATCATAGAGTCGTTGTTTGCATAATAAAAACTATAGCTGACACAAAAGAACTTACTTCTTTTCATACGTGGAGCCACGTGCTATTCTGGACGCGGTCCAAGCAAATATTTCAGATCCAAAGTGAAAAGTGGTAGCATTTTATAACTTTCAAACAAAAGATTCTAAATTGCAAATTCAGATCAATTATTTCGATTTGACTCCCTATTTATGCGAATTATCTTGTAATTTATTAAACGAGCTTAATATTTTCTCTCCAAGTCCAATCAAGTTGACATTAATTTTATAACTAAATACAATTTAGGCTGGCTCTACATTTAACATGAATTATTTACTGTATCATAATTATAGTAAGTAATTAAAAGTGAAAAAAAATCCTACCTATTTAGTTCATAAAATATGTGTATTAATTTCTACATTTGCAGGATGTCCCATTAAAACTTTTTCGATTCCAACCTAGTGTAGTTCTAACTTTTTACGTTTTAAAACGAAAAGAGCTGAACTAACTGGCATTTAGACAAACCATGCCGTAAAGATGAACAAGGATGATAAACAATTTAATGCTGGTAAATAAGTACCTACCTAGGATGCAAAGGTCAAGAGGTATGTGACCAGCAACGCCACTTTGACTCCATAAAACTCAACTCCTTAAACTAAAACTTAAACGCGCGCCTTCTACTCCCAAACTCTACAAAACAATTGATAAAATAAAAACATACATTACTTATGTATCGTGAAAAAAAAAACAATTATGACCAATATTCTTGCACTCAATAATGTAAGTAGGTACTAACCGGGGAATAAACCAGCGACCTCTATGTATCAGTCCGTACCTAGTTGAGTAACCGCTACCTAAAGCATTCGAATTTCGAACAATAAAATTGTAAAAAAACAGTTTCATACAAAAATTCCAAGGAACCGGTTAAACAAGTATGATCATAGATGCTCCCTCCTGAAATTCTAAAGAATGACATCTTGACGGTTTATTAACGAAAAAGTCTTTACTAGAAAGAATTTCTACAAATAATAGGTATGTGTATTTTCAGTACACGTAACAATAAAACTTAACCCAAATATTATTATTATTGTATTGTTGTGTTGTGTACTGTATTGTTTTCCTTGTAAAATAAAAATAAAATAAAATAAATAAATAAATAAATATCTAACTTGGGAGAGCCCTAAAAATTGGCTTTCATAATTCAAATAATCCAAGTTACACCAGTTACANAAGTTACTCGTTATGAGAGCGTTACATAATGGTAACAATAACCGAACCATAGCTTTCAACAAAAAAAAAAACTGAGCATCTATCAATTACGCCGTCATTTTTTTCTTTATATTCCCAGACGGCTACCTCGACAACAATGGCCGGGGCCGACCATAGCAATTTCCCGCCGAAAAATTGTATACATCCGGCCCAATCGCAGCCCTACGTGGAGACGAGAAACAGAAATAAATGAGTGTTCTGTTGCTAGGCGCTCTCAAGGCCTCGCGACCCTGGCCGTGCCCCCTCCACCGCGCATGTGCAAAGCGCAAGCTGCATTCGCCAAACGCACACAAACGCAGCTTGCACACAGCCAAGCGCTTATGTCGGCGTACGCGTAGGGTGGCACGCTCGACAGAAAAAGGGGGACTGTTACGTGTTGCGTATATTACGTCACTATTGTCGCTAGGAGGATTGATGTCACTCTGTTACTTGGCTCTTTGTTTGAAATAGATTATTAAAATTGGTTTTTTGATTTGATTTTCAGTGAATAAGGAGCTATAAATTATAAATAGGTACGTAACTCTATACTGTGTGCTATGTTTAGTAAGAATTTTTTTGTTTGTGTTAGAAAAAGCAGATTCACATTTGTATTTACCTAATCAGCTGGTCATAAATGTTACTATTAAATATTTATTTATTTAATTAGGACAACCAACAAGACAGACACATATAATATAATGTCTTTTAGAATAGAATATAATAGAATACCTTTATTCAGCATTAACATTTAAGTGCATACACATGTACAGAGGTTAAATTACTGAGCCATGCTGAAAAGGCGCCCGCTCAGCGAAAAAAAATTACTTTATTATTTAAACGGTCAACAGAAGTAACTGCATGTGTAGCCAATGCCCAGCCACCCAGTTAATTAAAATAACATTTCCATAAAATCTCATTACCCATGGTGACCCTCCATGTAAGTATAGAAGGGGTGCACGTCCATGTGTGGGTGCGTGTACGCACACACTGATTGATTAATGATGGAATTTATTATCACTGGTACATAAGCATGTGTGGCGTTTGGTTTGGACTAAAAGTGGAAACTGCCGCGAGGTACGTGACATCCGTACCATGCATATATAAAATATAGTAGGTATAATGTATACGTACCATGCTTATTATATTAAGTCTTCGACTTAAACAATACTAGCGCAAGTATTTGTTTGCGATGAGTCGATAGATGATTGTTTGTTATGTGGATGTCACTTCTGTTACTTACGTTATACGTATGATTTATTTGCGGTCACAATGTTTAAACAATACAAAATTGCTCCTTTTTGCCTCGTGGTGACTTCTAAGAAGTTATCCTTCGAATCAGTGGATATTTTTACGAAAATAATGTGAAGTAATGCAACCCAAAAGTTTATACTCGTATTTTTTAAATTATAGAAACTTCAAATTTTAAAAAGGTAGAAATATGAGTCCGCCAGTAACAAGGGTAGAGTAGAGACGGCATTTTCTCATAAAAAATACTATTCCTTTATTATCTTACAAATCGTAGACTTCACTTTTTACCTAAGAAGCATTCTAAGAATTGTTTATTATTATCATCAATCATAAATTATTACTTTTTCTTAAAAAAACGAAAGAATTAACCATGTCCTATTACATCAACAGGAAAATCGCCACCATAAACCGATTCGCATGTATATGGGAGTTTGGGTTAAAATGCATTGGTATCTCGCGTATCGCACAGAATGTTTCGGATACCCTCTGACTCAACGATCGGGATACTCAAGGCTACCGGTATTGCGACGCAGGCTGCAGAAATGATGTTTTCAATGCATGTGCATTTGTCGTGTCACTATGACCATTACGACCTTCTGGGGCCTAAATGTGCGCAGCGGGGTTCAGTTTTTCTGTTTTAATTTGTTTTCACATTCTTCTTTTTATTTTGTGGTCTGGTGACGTAACATCCTTTTGCTTATCCCTTGTTTTGGTCACCCTATTGTTAATTTTGTTGTGGTGCATTCTTCACTATCAAATTCTTAAGTAGGAAAACAATTTATAATCAAAATAAGAATAGAAAATTACTTACTTCTTGTACTGTGCCAACAATCTGAGACAATTTAGTAGCAAAAACTACAAATAACTACATGCTTAAAAGATGTTTGTGTTTACTGTTTTTATATTGGTAGGTAAATGTCACATCAGTTGTAACAAAAACAGATAATAAATTACTACTAACTTATCTGCCTTCTTTTACGTTACGCAAAATAATGTAAAGGAACTTTCCTTGCTGATTAAAATGTCTAGAACTCTAGATGATGCAATATTGTTCGGAATGAGACAATATTGCACTAATATGACTCGTAATAAGTATGAAGCAGACGTCAGAACAAGGCTACATTGTCGTTGAACTAGCATGTGCAATAGACAGGTACTTATTTATGAAGCATGTGTAGTGCGTTGATCATAGAGCCAATAGAGAAATGTGCGGTAGCATTAAGTCGATACCTCTTTCTTCGAATTTTATGTTAAGCTGTACCTAAGCTTCTCTAATACACTCACATTGTTTATTATGAGTAACAAAAAGAACAGACTGTTACTTATCATCTTTTTAGCTAATGATACTTTATCACGCTTTAAAATTGTGATTGATTTATATCATTCAAAACTTTACAAAGTACATAGCAAACTGTACAGTGTGCTTATTAAAGAGTTATTTGTTTGATATATCGGCTTCAGCAAATCCTTGCTATTATTGTGTAAGTATATTTTGTGCATTCATCACACTATACAGCAGGCGCCAGCGTAATGGATTGGGATTTTGCCAAAAATATGAGAGCACCTGCATTAATTTATGAGACACGTATGTGCTGCATTAATGTCTTTCAAATATTTTAATTCAGAATATTGATAAAAATCTTGGGTTATTATATTTCTAAAAGCGACTTCTTAGTTTTACAGAATGTACACGACGTAACAAAACCATGGAGTACCTACTAATTAATATCGGTGAGAAAAGAAAGAAATGTAAGCGATTCGTTGCATAAAGACAGAAATAGAGAAAAATTGTAATACGAAATTGTAAATTATATCAAGAGAAGAGTGACAAAGCATATTTTCTGGAAAACTCACTTAAATGAATGCTTGTTCAAAAAAATAGGAAGATCAATAAATTCTGAAATGCCATCGAATCTTTAGATTTTTAACCAGCCAAGTAGGTAATCTCTAGCTAAGCCCTATCTACTTGGGTATCAGCTATCTATGTACATTCATTTACTTTGTTCTATGAGTCTCCGTAAAAGAGAGTATGTTTTCTAAGAACTATCCACATAATGAAAAAAAAAGCAGACTTTTATGGAGAAAAGAAATTGATTCGGGGCCACCCACATATGATTCGGTTTCCTTATCACACTATGTGATGATGACTCACACCAATGTAAATAGTACATAAATATACGCGTGGTAACTATCAAAACAAGTTTTTGTTCATTTATTCATTTCTTTATTTAAATCGTAGTAAATTTATAAATTGGCATTCGGAAAAAGACAGAAAGTGTAAAAGCGAACGTTGCTGGTGCATGTTTTATTTATTTATTCTCTAAGAAAACCAACAGAGTTTTTCTGAAATTAAATTATAGCCAAAAAATTTCCAAAATCATGGCAAATAACAGGTTTTCCTTCCTTAACAAATAGTAGGTATAGGTGTTGCTGGAAAAACAGATTTTTGCAAGAAAATTTTTCTGATGTGTTAACTGTACGTTTTAATTCCATAGACAAGTCGTCAGCACTCGTTAGTGCATAAGTGACGTCACGCTGGCACGTGGGGACAAACACGCTTTGGCAGAACTCATTGTTTATTTATTATCGGCACTATCACACGAGCCGCACGTGGTTCGTATACCGACGCCGTGTGCGATACATTGTATTATCTTAAAACACTAACGGACTATTCCCACCTCTTGTTCCCACCGCTGCAACTCCTGTGTAGCCAGGATATACAGCTTGACCGCCAATAAAAACCCAACCTATGAAGGTCAAGTTTGTCCCGGGGGAAAGTTAAACTTTCATTGGACGTATTACGAAACTTGTCAGAAGAACATAGGAGGAGTTCCAGTGCAAAAGGTGACAAAACAAAGGACATACTTAAACTACTATTATATCAATTGTTCCGAATATTTCAGCCAAAATCATCTTCAAGGTCCCAAAAAGATAAACCGGTTAAACAATTCAACCTTGCTAAGCTAGTGTAACAATTGTAAATAAACAAATGGGCGGCCATTTTGGCGGGCATGTTGGTGACGCTGTCAAGTTGACGCGCCGTCAGCTGATAGCAATATGTGAACACATGGGGAAGTAAATAGGCTCAAGTATGACTCTACATCCAAGAAAAATATTGAAACTTGCGACTAAATAATAAAATTCAACCAATAACCGGCTTTTTATTTGGTACAGATTATTGAGTTTTTTAAGTTGTTTTTCAGGAATGTGCTGGCATTAAAGGGATTCAAAATATCCAGTCAAATTATTTGACCAGTTTACCTATTAATGTAACATCAAAAACATAATATTTTTAAGATACAGATCAATCTTTAAAGAAACTTTGTCTATATTTCACTAAATCATGCTTCATATAATATGTAATTATGTATACTAGGCTTAAGATTGAAATTAAAGATTGGTAATTAATATCGGAGGATGTTAGAAAATACCCACATAATGTTGTGCAATTTGTCAAAGGTGAAAATAATAAAAGATACAAAAACTTAACCAGTTTAGCTGACAATACTTGCTTTACAAATTTGCATAATTTACTAACATACGAAGATCATTAATTGAAAAGAAAAAAATATAATACGACTTTACCTACAATTTCAATAGTAGTTCTTTTTTAAATTGTTTATAAGATTGAAATAAAAAATAGTATTTGCGTCACAATCTTTTGTATCAAATTGGCTTTATATTTTCATTTTTGCTCATGAACAAGACTTGATGCTCATACTTTATTTTTCTTGTGCTAATTTCAGATAAGGCTGATCCCGTTAATTCCAATTACAGAGATTATTTTGTGAACTTTGATATTATGGACTCTACTTACAAACAAACAATACAAAGTGAAATTTTCATCAAAACAACAGCACGAAATCAGATTTCAAATGGTAAACACGGAGCGGATGCAGTATCGAGAAAGGTGAAACTTAACACTCGTCATGCAGATCGAGTTTTAGATCCACAACATTGGTTTCTAAGAGAACAACACGTTTGTTTTCGAGCAAGAATTCAGGTAGGTGGGCACGATGGTGTTCTTTATAAATAGCTAATGTTACTCATAACAGATCAATTTATTGATTAAAATATTTTAAGTAAGAATTCCTCAGAATTCTACGTTTCCAAATCAAGTTTAAGATGTTAGTTACTAATCTCTTCGCCGATTATACTGATATCACACAAGATAAGCAAATGAGTGAGCACTCCTGAATATAGGCATAAGGTATGGCATGAACCTTCAGACAGACCTTCTCAGCCATGATGATGATTGTATAGGTACCTTTGGCAAATTAAAATCATTAGGAGTAAGATGTTCGCGATCATTTTCTAATGTTAGCTACTTAGGAGCACAAAAGCGCTGTTAAAGCAGTTCAGGTAACTTGATGAAAACGGACTGGAAGCTATTATTATTTCTTCATTTACCTAGTTCTGCGTATGATTATTTCCACAAACGTTTGGAACAGGTATGACATGATGAATTTCACCGATGGCATACAGGTATGTAAATGTTTATGAGTTATATGGCAGAGATCGGTGTGGTATCAGCGATCGGTATTGTTGTTCAGACAGGCTCGTCGAGTTCAAGGGTATGACACACCATGACGTGGGAGGCCCGCGGATGGATTAAGTGGGGTAATCCAGACTTTAAAGTGGAGCAAAAAGGATAAATTTTCCTACAGAAGACTGTTTACGATGACTAATTAGTTGTAGGATGATTCCATTATGATTTTGAAGTGTACCTTAAGATAGCTTGAATAGTTTTATTGGCTTAAAGATTGAAATTTGGAGGCATTGCTTCTTGGTTAAAGCTGGTATTAAAGAATATTAAAGAGCAAAAACATCTAATATGTAGCATCATTTGGTCTTCTAATTTGTTGGTGGAAGTGGTGGTTATGAGCAATCCACATTTTCGAATTGGAAGACTATATACCTCTAGACTGCTGCCGCAAGGGAAATTCAGGGTCTACTAATAATTTAATATTTTCAACTTTTATTTTTTAAATGGAATGTATTGTCCTTTTAACATAGTGTTCTCCAAAGGGTGCATGCATGCGATTTATTTAGAAGAATTGTCTTAAGTAAGTAGCTGTTTTAGTTTTCAACCAACCAATTCTGTATTTAAATACAGTTTTTTATTGTCGTTGTGCTGGGCACACATGTCACTGAGGATAAGATTAATAACTGTCTATTGTTGCTCGTGGGCTATTGAGGAAAACGTGTGCCATAAATCTAAATGAATACGTAAGTATTGTACCTAAACTTTGTTTAAAATACCAGTATTATTATTTACTGTCTTAAGCAACATTGTATTCAATTTTCATTCAGTTGTCTAGTTCTAATCCCGGAATGGGAAAAGCTTATATTAAGCAAAAATAATTTATTTGATGAAAATTCATAAGAAAATAGACCTAATTCTTCAAAGGAAAAAGTATGAATGGTGAGTGATAAATCCCTAAGTAAAATGCATAATGATTAATAATTATATCATATTATTATCCTTGAATGTAGTTAACGATAATGTTAAAGTGTTGTTAAAAAATTGAATTCACACTCGTGAACACAATAATGCTTTATGTCTGAAAAGGTATTTTTGACTGATTGAAACGAAGCATTTATAAGTAATTAGTTTTAAATAGGTACGTCTATTTAATTTTTTATTTATTTATGATTTTATTTGCATAAAAAAGAGAACTTCTCCGATGCTCATCGTCTCTACAATAATTAGGTCAACGTGGCGCACCCTGTTTCCAAGGCATACATAAAAAACGACGATGATCACGACTAAATACTTAATAAACCAGCAGGTGCTATTCTAAAAACAGGTACTTAAATGCCCGTAGACATACGCCCAAGCAGTGTGATCATACGAAGAATTCAGTTGGCAGCGAAAAAACGCGACGTCGGCTGGGATCACCCGATTGCCTTGAACTCGTACGATCGACATTTTTTGCGAGCTACAACAGGATACATGCCACACCGGGCCCTTCTGGTTAGTTGATGCCCTTGATGGCTCTTAGAAACCAAAGCCGGCCGGGCCATGCCGAAAAGCACCTTTAGAGGCTTTAATTTCAGTAGCACCAAATCCTAAAATCAAGTGTTTCATATTCATTAAATGCTGGACAAACATTTTGCGACAATGCGGATACTAATCATGCAAATTCAATGAAATGTGAAACGAAACTCGATTACACTTCACATTCAAGTTACTTCATAATGACTAATTACTTTATTAATAGACTGTATAATAATATTATAAATATACTCGTAATTGGGATAAGAGAAACCTCAAGTAGAGCCGAGTCACCTAGAGGACACGTAGTTAATGTTGACAGTCTAATGTCTAGAGCAAACATGGCCGCAACTAGGTACACGTAACCAGACGCCCCAAAACCAATTCCGTTTTTGTACAAATAAAGCATACTGATCGTTAAACCATAAGGGTAGTCTAAGCCGGCCCACGCCCCTTTGTGAAACTGGGATGTTTTGGGGTGATTTTAGATTTATGCAAAAATATACTTACTGAACTGCGACATTTGAAGTGATGTTGCATAATTGATACATGGTGCGGCGCTGAGGGCGTCGTCAGATACACACATGATGTACACCGGCGAAATTCCGTGTCGCGGCGGAAGCGTCCCGCACCGTCGGTGGGTCACCAGCGAGCGTCTGTCGCGGAGCAGAGCGGCTTTATTGCGGAACTTAGTCAAGTGACCCGGTGGGACGCGTCGACTGCGGAAAATCGCGAAGCGGCGTGTTCCGCGGTCGTCCGTGAGGCACTGACGGCTCGCCTGCCGCCGGCCGCTCCTGCATTGCGGCGCGCAGTCGCACTCGGGCGCGCATGACCTTGGCATTGAACTTGGCAATGGGCCGCGCGGGCGCGGGGGGCCCGGGGGGATGAGATGCACCGGCAGGGCAGGCGGCACCGCGGCAGCTGCACCGCCCCTCTCCCGCCAACCTTCCGTCATCGCTGCCCGCGCAAGCGATCACCCTTTTCCCTTTTTAATTTACTGTCCCTATGCGACGCCATATTTAGTGCCGTGACGCTCTATTTAGTAAATGTATAATGGCAATTACATTCAAATGAACTAAGATGTTATAAGAATAAATGCAACTCGTGTCAATAGAATACAGTGTTGTTGTTGTAAACATATTAAGTATTCTTGGCGTTGATATCAATGTTATGAAATAGTGCAACTAAGATGCGGATTCTGAAATATGCGATTTAGGCACGGACGTTTCCAAGAGCTAAAGGTATTGTGAATCAGAATCACTGTAATAGGTACTACAGAAACCTACAAATGTCCTGAAACTTTCAACCGAATCGGGAAGTTCTGGAGAGTTCCAAAAATTTTAACCGGCGAATCGTTGCCATGTTGGTGATGTTCCGCAAATAGGTATGTAGCTAGGTACGCAATAAATCACGTTCTAATTTTATCGCGCGAGGAGCGGACATGTGGCTGGAGTCGCCGGCAGTCGCGTTACTGAATCCGATGCCTAATAAGCTTTAGATCGGGCACAGCAAAAACTGGTCGCTCTTGAGTTTGGTTACCGATCGGCCATCTTGTACTTTTTTGCGGATGGAAAAATTGCGCGAGTGAAATTGTTATCGCGTCTGGGAGTTATTCGTGTGGCGTCATGGTACACGTGTCGGAGATCGGGATGGAGTCATGGAGGTGAGAGGAAGGTGAGGGGAGGAGGGGTGTGGATGGGGAGCCGAGATCGATGCGGCGCGCGCATGCGCGGGGCGGCGTGCGCGGCCCGGGCTCGCAGGCTACGCCGCAGACGTCATTCGGCCTACGCATTTAGGGTTGCCAGTGTGCTTACCATGAGTTTACGTTAGGTGTGCTCGCTAGCGACTGCGTAAAAAAATGACATTTAATTGTATGACATATTGTGCAGCGCCCCTAGTGGCTACTTTCAAGAAACAAAATCTTCATAGAGATTTTTGACGTACTCGCTAGCGAGCACACCTAACGTAAACTCATGGTAGGTACACAGGTCCAAAAACACAAAAGCCGGACTTTGTGCTTCATTTGGCCGGACATTTTACCCTAAAAGTCGGTTCAATTAGTGAGCTCGCGAGTGAGTACTATCATCATCGGTTGCCTAACGTCTTGATGCGTGCGTGCCTTATTCTGTGGCTCGACTTTCGCCTAACAAAAGCCGGACAGGCCGGACATCGGTTATTTTGGCCGGACACGCAATCAAAAAGCCTAACTATGTCCGGCTTTATCCGGACGCCTGGCAACCCTACACGCATTACTGATAATCTCCACCGAGAGACTTGGCTAATTCGTGCTTGTTACTTGGGAAACTGAAGAGATTAACTCATCGTTATGGCTGTTGAACTAAGTAGGCTAAGTTGTACGTCTGGTAATGGCTATTACAATGCGGCTAAACTCTCGCCGCTAAGGAAGACGAATTAGGAAACCGATAAGTAATAGGTAGAAAGTTGGTGGAAGTTACATAGGAACTGCGTAGATAGAGATCGTAGATCGGATGGAGGTGTAGAGATATTATCTATGAGTAGATCGCAATGTGCGACTTGATTAACCAATTAGATCTTAATGGGTTATTTCCATGAGTTAACCATCCTGTAAATATTGTAAAAAACACATGATTTCTTATGAGGAAAACTTTAAGCTAACGAAGTCCGCTTCAGCTTAAATTCTTCAGGCGAAGACTCAGCACTAAAATTTTGTTACTTTACTGAGTGTTCTACAACTCCGCAGTAGAAGTTATGTAATACAACACAATGCCTACAACACGATACTTTGAACTTTGAAGACGCTTACAAAAGTTGGCACGATCCGTATTCTCGAGTTTCAGGCAGAAGCTTTTTACTTATGCAACATCATTAAATTATAATGAACGTATAACGTTACTTTATGAGTTTTATATGAATATGTATGAGTTTGTTATTAGGGACTTTCATTTAGAAAAAATCCAGCAATAACTCCCACGAAAATGTCATAGCCCTTTAGTCACATTTAGCTATTATTCCATTAAATGTAAAGCTGTCTAATGATATATTATTCAGAGAAGTTGCTGGTAGAAGTTAGTAATCTGCCTTACAAGGGGGAAACGATTAGTGTCGTCGAAATACACAAATTACATGTGCATGGCCTGACACAGTAAACTTCCATTAATTTGACACTTCAGGGTCATTCAGTAGAGTTATTTGGATCGCATTTTTATTGAATTCAAACCTAGCGTTTCTATATTTCAACTACTCAGTGATGCCGACTAGATACATAGGTATAGTGAAAGAATCGAAAGCTATTATTGTTCTTGCCTTTGAAGTAATTTTGGGACTTTCAAAGGGGTATTTTCTCCAGTCTAACTTGTAGCGTCCATTGACTCGTACAATACTCTATTTAGTTTTTCACAAAAGCCCTCGAGATACATAGCCAATCCCATTCTTAAAATATTAGAGTACAGATCAAACGCTTACTTAGCTGTAAACGCCTTTTCGGTAAGGCTTTCTTTATACCCAGGAAAGGTCAAAGGTTGTATAACGAACGATTCCAGACATAAAACCATTTACGTATACCAAACTTCTAAGAGGCTACTTCGTTATAAATTAATAACTTCAAATATTGTGTAACTTTGTTGGTTACTTAAGCTTGTTCGCTATGAATTTCCGAAAGTTAATTTCAAGTGATATTATGGACGAAGTGGTTAATTATATTCCTGAATAAGTTTTATACTAGTTTCTAACAGTGTTTTCTTTATCTTTCAGGGCTAGAGTTAATATGAGTAGAGCCTTGCTCACACCTTTCTTCTTCTTCGTCGCTACACTCTTGCCAGAGTGGTCGTGGTCGTCACAGGTCCGGTGGCAAGCCTCACAATCCGTCGCCATTCCTCCCGCACTGCAGCCTTTCTGGTGCACTCGTGGAGTGGACCATTGAGTGCGGTTTTGACGGTCAGTCCAGCGCATGGGCGACCTGCCGCGTGCTCTTGTGCCCTCAGCCTTCATGCATGACAAGTCGTTCAACAGAAGCGACGTATCCACGTGTAATATGGCCAAAGAAAGTGAGAATACGATTTTGGACGATGGAAGAAAGACACGCACCTTTGCAAGCTTTAATATAGTTTAGTCCTCGAAGTCCTACTCTGAGGCATTTTTTTAAGCAAAGAAAAATATAAATCTGTTTTTCAAATATACTCGTATTTCGGGATGTAAACTACACGGATCATTGAGATAATTTTTATTGGCTAAATAGCAGTTGTATGCAAGAATTAGCTCCTATTCATACAAGTTAAAATGTATACAAAAGGCACACTTCAATAGGAAGTATAAATATAATTGAAGTCCTTTATGACTTTGAACAATGTAGTAAATTCAATAGCAATTCAGTGACATAATTATATTTTAGTGCTCAGAGAAAAATATTACACGAAGTGGAAATAAAAGATAGATTTGTGTGTGTTTTTTGTCTAATTCTATTAAGATTATGTAGCGTTACCCTGCTCATAGATTTTTGGTTGCAGCCTCGATGATTATTTTGTCCCGGTTTCTAAATTGTTTACAGCTTGAGTGTGCTCATCTTCTACTGAATTTAATATGAAAATATCATACTTGATTAGAAGATGACAAGATGAACACGCTCAAGTCAAAAATGTCAATTCAGAAACCGAGCCTTTTATGTGTACCATTTAATCAAAATTATTTCATATTTGTTATGATTATAGTTGCTCTATCATACAGTGTCCACACTTCGGTCATATTACGTTCTCAACAGTTTGGATTTCCCGAAGTCCAAAAAAATCTTACGTCAGCTCCAACGTAACCTAAGCAACTAGTCTGGAATGCGGGCTTCGTGACAAGTGACTGGAGAAACCAGATTTGACAAAATACTCAGTCTAAGCTAGGGCGTAATAAATACCGTGAAAACCGCCTTTCTGTAAAAAGCTTACTTTCTTTTTTGTATTTGAAATATTTTTGCAGATTTGTTAAGGTGTGAAATTAAGTAAATATCTAGGTACGCTTTAACCATACCTACCTATAGATAATGTAGACAACATCAGACTTTAGTTTTTCCCTGATAAAGGAGGAAAACCCATATTTTTAATCAAAACTGAAAAAAAAGTTACTAAAATCTTTAATTTTCCAGTTTACTGCTGGTCATCATCTTAAAACTATTGTGTCTTTTGAATTTTTGATTCAGCCATTTCTCAGGCTGTGTAGAGTCACGTCTTGCGCTGTACCGGGTTAAACCGGCGTTTGTACTCGTATGGCCATCATTACCTAGCCACTCTACATTTTTACAAGTCGTATCAAGATACCCTTTTCTATTAAAGTTTAGTACTTTTAAAACTTGTGTTAATGATGTTCTGAATAATCATAGTTGTGGGTCCTCATTTTCGTAATATTTCGCTATCTACATTCATAGCTGTGCATATTGTTATCCTTGTTGGTGTTTATGCTTTCTTTTCTAGGTTTTCTGGTTTATTTTCTGGTTTTTAGATTTCAGTCAGCGGTCTGTTATCAAACTGAATTTAAATATTATATTCTACCTTCAGTCACTATTATTATTTAAGACATGCAGTTGACATGGTGGATTCCTGGTTTGAATTAAATTCTCAAGCTTTATAGGCTTTAGTCGATACTACGCTTCCACGCAATCTATGCACATGTCATGGCAGCTTTTAATTAAAGGCTACACTATAAACATGTATTGATTTCAATGTTTATTTCCATTTGATTGTGTATGTCGGTCTTGTTAGCTGTTTATACAACTATTCAGTGACATTTGGCTCTAATTACAACATTTAAAAGTTCCTCCCTAGGTTTAGTATCGCGAGAGTAGCCCAGGGCCCAGCGGGGGCGCCCTGCCAATCAATAGGCGCGCGCCCAACAGCTGGTCTAAGCTTTATGAGCACTGTTCCTTTTGGAAGGGCTCTATTAATCTATTTTAACAGCCAGAGGTACTGCTAGTGAAGGGCCGTATTTGTGCCCTGTTTTACGATCTTGCGTCAAGATTTTCAATGTGACCCCTGCAACTCTGTTGTTTTTAGCCACTCGATTTTTAATAAGAAAGTATCAGTTTTAGTCAAGTTATGGTACATGAGCACCCTAAATCTATGATACTTTTATCGATCGATGGAAAACTCCTCTTTTTAGGGTTCCATAGTCCTGACAAGGAATCAATTTTCAAGTAGAAGGATCATACTCGTAAGGCTCTTCTGAATGTTCATCTATACGTATGTACGTTATCAATAACGCCTTACTTCTCTATAACTGAAGTTATGAGCATTGTCGGAAATAAACAATGCGCTATTCAGCCTAACATTAGTTCATTAATTCACTATCTTAACCCTTCGATTGCATAGATACATATTATGTTACACGAGTACCTAAACCACAAGCGCCATCTGTAGCAGTTTATCACTACGAGTTTAGCTCCCTATGCGTGCGACTGATATTTTACTCACGCACTATTTTGTAAAGTCAGAGTTTCTGCACCATACGCAGTAAAATACTAAATAGACTCTTAGCAAATTTTGACTTCATGTTGACACGGAGTGGAAACCATTTTGGTATAAGAAAAATCTTATTTTTGTTAAGCATTTTGTAAACCAAAATATTTTTATATGTCCTACAGAAAATAAGAAACAGCAAAAGCAAATGCTCTACAAAAAACCTTTAAGGATACTAAAATCAGTCGCAGCAACGCAGCCTCTAGTATTTGAAACGCCATTTTATTCTATAGATTTTTTTTTATTTTTTTTATTCTAAAGACGAATTTAACGATAGAGTAAATCTGATTTAAAATATTATTTTTTTGTTAAAATACATTTTCTATGGCTACTTTTGCTATCTATTGTCACGTAAACGTAATTTTAAGTCAAATAAAAGGATAAATATTTGAAAACCTTTGATTATACAGGGTGGAAACGATAAGTGATCTCACTCGATTATTTCTAAACTAAACAAGATATCCAAAAACTGGTTACTGATCCTGAAAGTGCTTTACGAGCTCTATCCAACGGTACCAATAATAGGTTACCAAATAAACGGGATCTTTCCGAAAAATCAATGTTTCCGGCTTCCATACATTTAGTAAAACCACATAATAATAAAAACTATACAAGATATCCAAAAACTGGTTACTGATCCTGAAAGTGTTTCACGAGCTCTATCCAACGGTACCAATAATAGGTTACAAAATAAACTGGATCTATCCGAAAATTCAAAGTTTCCAGCTTCCATACATTTAGTACTGCCACAGTCATGGCACTCATGTCTTGACAATATTATAGGAAGTAAAAGCCTAAAACCAATGTTTTTCATGAATAATTTTAAATAACAATGCAATTTGGAGTTCAATTTAAGTGTTTATTATTGAATAAAACAAATTAACACTTCTAATATTGTGTGGCTGGCATACATTTAGTATGGAGCCTGAAAACATTGAATTTTCAGATAGATCCAGTTAATTCTGTAACATATTACTGATACCGTTTGAAAGAGCTCGTGACGCACTTTCAGGATCAATAACCAGTTTTTCGATATCTTGTATAGTTTAGAAATAATCGAGTGAGATCACTTATCGTTTCCACCCTGTATACGTTTTTTTACTATGTCCCGCTTCTGATGGAAGAATCCCGCTATTTTCACTCAAAAAGTACCGAAGTCCCGACTTGGCGAAAAAAAAACTGGCAACGCTGATAGGTAGGCTGTATAAAATATCCTTTTCAGTGCTCACAGCTCCCGACTCTCCGCGAAGGTCGGGGTGGGGTGGTTGGGGGGCGCCCGGGCCAGGGAAGCCGGGCCGGGGGGCGCCCTTGCCCTTGGCAATCGATAGGCGCGCGCCCAAGCCGCCCAACCAGCTGGCTGGATCTCCGTAAACACAGCGGCGGCTATTTGTTTTGTCGCCCGTGTACGTGCTCAAATGAAATATGGCGATGATTTTGGCTTATTTATTGCTAGAGCTGCTACCCGTGGATTTCCTCTTGTGGATGTGGGAAATTATAGCCTATGTGCTATTATGATGTAGGTACTAAATTGTTATAAAGTTTCAACAGAATCTCCCCAGTAGTTTTTTTGTAGACGAGTAACAAATATCCAACTTTTGCGTTTGTACCAGTTATAGAAAAATGTAAGGTGTATTCACAAAATTGCCCATATTTTCTGCCAATATTAACGCTATTACAATATACACGTGCGAGTATTTTAATATGATTTATAGCGGTTTGATATAAAAAATACAGTCTGAACCCACCTTACGTATACACGTGTAATAGAAAAATTTACGTGGGCGTGGGTAGGTAAGCACATAAACCGACTGGATATTTCATAATTTTGAATTAATAAGCGTTTTGACATGAAATTTTTAGGAAGCTTTTCGTTGTTAGGTAGATTTTTTTATCAAAACTTAAACTGTTCATTAATTTAAAGCACATGTATGCTAAAAATAGACTTCAGTAATATTTATTACACATAGCAACAATTTAGACAGAATTTAACTTGAGGAAAATATGCAGAGTCCGACTGGTCCGTAGCAAAAAATAATTAGACAAAAAAGTTGACATTTCAGAAGTACCATCGGAACTGACACTCAGATTTACTTTTAAATATTTATAGCACATTTTCAAACGTATTCCCGTTTAATTTAGAATAACATAATTGAAAATATTCAAGGAAGTTGTTAAAAAAAATATGTATTTTATTTAATGCTAAAAAATGGTTCAGCATATTTAATAAGATCTTTCATGCCCATCATGTGCTATAAAGTACGAGTAGATAAGTTTTCAAATAGTACCTACCTACAAAGACTACCAAATAAATATTCCACGATTCGCGAATGTCTAGATCTAATTATATCATGCCTGTTTATTATGCAGTTTCTGGGGTGAACTAAAGGGCATCTCTGTCGAATATTTTTAGAAAATCTGTGTTAGCAAAATTTCTGAGACGTTGCAGACGGTGCTAGTGGGTCGATGGAGCTGTAGTTCAGAACTTCAGACAGACTTCTAGATTGTTTATGAAAAATCTGACTTTGACTTTCTTTTATTTTTAGCTGAAAAATTCTTGTATTATANCCGGCGTGCAGCGATGGCGACCAGACCAAAATGCATTGATCGCCATCGCTGCACGCCGGTTGATCGCGTTGGTTTGGCCGAACCTTTAGGTCTGGTCGCCCATCGCTGCACGCCGGCTGATCGCGGTGTGATCGCGTTGGTTTGGCCGAACCCTTAGAAGGGGAAACGATTAGTGTCGTCGAAACACACA
This sequence comes from Ostrinia furnacalis, assembly GCF_004193835.3. Classification (NCBI taxonomy): domain Eukaryota; kingdom Metazoa; phylum Arthropoda; class Insecta; order Lepidoptera; family Crambidae; genus Ostrinia; species Ostrinia furnacalis. The sequence goes on along the minus strand of NW_021137613.1, from coordinate 47,618 downwards.
AATTACATGTGCATGGCCTGACACAGTAAACTTCCATTCATTTGACACTTCAGGGTCATTCAGTAGAATTATTTGGATCGCATTTTTATTGAATTCAAACCTAGCATTTATATTTCAACACCTAAGTGATGCCGACTAGATACATAGGTATAGTGAAAGAATCGAAAGCTATTATTGTTCTTGCCTTTGAACTAATTTTGAGACTTTCAAAGGGGTATTTTCTCCAGTCTAACTTGTAGCGTCCATTGACTTGTACAATACTCTATTTAGTTTTTCACAAAAGCCCTCGAGATACATAGCCAATCCCATTCTTAAGATATTAGAGTACAGATCAAACGCTTACTTAGCTGTAAACGCCCTTTCGGTAAGGTTTTCTTTATACCCAGGAAAGGTCAAAGGTTGTATAACGATTCCAGACATAAAACCATTACGTATACTCCAAACTTCTAAGAGGCTACTTCGTTATAAATTAATAACTTCAAATTGTGTAACTTTGTTGGTTACTTAAGCTTGTTCGTTATGAATTTCCGAGAGTTAATTTGAAGTGATATTATGGACGAAGTGGTTAATTATATTTCTGAATAAGTTTAACACTATTTAGTTTCTAACAGTGTTTTCTTTATCTTTCAAGGCTAGAGTTTATACAAGTAGAGCCTTGTTCACACCTTTCTTCTTCTTCGTCGCTACACTCTTGCCAGAGTGGTCGTGGTCGTCACAGGTTCGGTGGCAAGCCTCACAATCCGTCGCCATTCCTCCCGCACTGCAGCCTTTCTGGTGCACTCGTGGAGTGGACCATTGAGTGCGGTTTTGATGCTCACTCCAGCGCATGGGCGACCTACCGCGCGCTCTTGTTCACCGCCATCAACCTTCCCCAGCACGACAAGTCGTTCAACAGAGGCGACGGACGTCTCCACGTGTAATGGCCAAAGAAAGTGAGAATACGACTTTGGACGATGGAAGAAAAACACACCTTTGGCAGCTGTAACATAGTTATGTCCTCGAGGTCCTACTCTGAGGCGAAGACTACTTTAAGCGAAGAAAAATATAAATCTTTTTTCAAATATATTTCGGGATGTTAACTACACCGATCATTGCGATAATTTTTATTAGCTAAATAGCAGTTGTATGCAAGAATTAGCTCCTATTCATACAAGTTAAAATGTATACCAAAGGCACACTTTAATAGGAGGTATAAATAGAATTGAAGTCCTTTATGACTTTACACAATGTAGTAAATTCAATAGCAACTCAGTGACATATTATTTTAGTGCTCAGAGAAAAATCTTGCCGCTTTACTTTTCTCACCTTGTCAATCGTTGAACGAAGTAGAAATAAAAGATAAAGGTAAAGGGTTTTTTTTCTAATCATATTATGCTTAGATAATATTTTAATACCTGAAATGATGTACAACTCAACGCTCTAAAATAATGTAGAGTTACCCTGCTCATAGATTTTTGGTTGCAGCCTCCATGATTATATTTTGGCCCGATATCTGAATTATTTACAGCTTGAGTGTGCTCATCTTCTACTGAATTTAATATGAAAATATCATAGGTACTTGGTTAGAAGATGAACACGCTCGAGTCAAAAATGACAATTCAGAAACTGAGCATTTTTATGTGTAATCTATATAAATCAAAATTATTTCGTTTTATGATTATTGTTGTAATGTTCTATAGTGGAAAAGGATCATAGTCCAGCAGTGGACTGTAAAAGGCTGTTGGTGATGATGATGATGTTGCTCTATCATACACGCTGTCCATATTTCGGTCTTACGTTCTCAACAGTTTGGATTTCCCGACGTTCAAAAAAATCTTACGTCAGCTCGTCGAACGTAACCTAAGCAACTAGTCTGGAATGCGGGCCGCGTGGCAAATAGGTAACTGGAGAAACCAGATTTGACAAAATACTCAGTCTCAGCTAGGGCTCACTCTGAATAAATATCGTGAAAACTTGCCTTTCTGTAAAAAAAGCTTAACTTTCTTTTTTGTATTTGAAATATTTTTTGCAGATTTGTTCAGGTGTGAAATTAAGTAAACATCTAGGTACGCTTTAACCATACCTACCTATAAATAATGTAGACGACATCAGACTTTAGTTTTTCCCTGATAAAGGAGGAAAACCCATATTTTTAATCAAAACTGAAAAAAAAGTTAGCAACTTTTTTTTTCTTTAATTTTCCAGTTTACTGGTCATCATCTTAAAACCATTGTCTTTTTAATTTTTGATTCAGCCATTTCTCAGGCTGTAGTCACGTCTTGCGCTGTACGGCCCAGAAAAGACGGTGAAACGCAACTGCAACGAAACTGCAACTGCTAGTTACTTTTGAGTTGCATCTAAGTTTCTGCCATAGCGTCCGTTCAGAGACCACACATTGCGCGACCAGTTTAAAGCTTTCAGTTTCAGTTTCATTCATCAGAATCATCACAAAGTTGCAGTTTTGTTGCAGTTGCGTTTCACCGTCTGTTCTGGGCCTACCGTTTTTACTAGTATGGCCACCATTGCCTAGCCACTCTCTACATTTCTACAAGTTGTATCATGATGCCCTTCTCTATGATGTTCTGAATAATCATAGCTGTGGGTCCTCATTTTCGTAATATTTCGCTAAATTCTCAAGCTTTTTAGACTTTAGTAGATACTACGCTTCCACGCAATCTATGCACATGTCGTGGTAGCTTTTAATCAAGGCTACACAAACATGTATTGATTTCAATGTTTCTTTTCATTTGATTATGTATAGAAATACACAATCAAATGGAAAGAAAGAAGTCTTGTTAGCTGTATGAATAAATAAACTATTCAGTGACATTTTCCTCTAATTACAACATTTTAAAAGTTCCTCCCTAGGTTTAGTATCGCGAGAGTAGCCCATCGCCCAGCGGGGGCGCCCTGCCAATCAATAGGCGCGCGCCCTACAGCTGGTCTGTAAGCTATGAGCCCTGTTCCTTTTGTAAGGGCTCTATTAATCTATTTTAACAGCCAGAGGTACTGCTAGTGAAGGGTCATATAAGTGTGCCCTGTTTTACGATCTTGCGTCAAGATTTTCAATGTGACCCCTCCAACTATCCGTGTTCTTTTTGGCCATTCGATTTTTAATAAGAAACTTGAGACAAGTTTCAAGTTTTAGTCAAAATCTATGATACTTTTATCGATCGACGGAAAACTTATCTTTTTAGGGTACCATAGTCCTGACAAGGAACCCTTATTATAAGGAGAAGGATCATACTCGTAAGGCCCTTCTCATTCAGAAGGGCCTTACTTCATCTACAGGGTGGAATTTTGTAATGCCACCTGGAGGGAAAGTACTCTTAATACTGTAGATAGAAAATTTTACTCAAAGAAAACATTCCTTTATTTTTGAAAAGAAAGAGAAATGCATTCAAAGATTTTCGAATTTTTTTCGAAAATTCACTACCATACTATACAATTTTCTGTAAATAATTAAGATAATTTAAGATTTCATGGTTTTCCTTTCATTTGATTAAATAAGTTTGTTAGAGAGATTTCATCCTTATACTTAACCCTAACGATCGATGCAATAAAAATACAGGGTGTAATTTTTAACAGATTTTAGTTGGTTCGATTCCCGGGTGTAGCAAGCAATTTTTTGGAAATCTTTGAATGCAGTTCTATTTCTTTTTAAAAACAAAGGAATGTTTTCTTTGAGAAAAATTTTCTATCTACAATATTAAGAGTACTTTCCCTCCAGGTGGCATTACAAAATTCCACCCTGTATACGTGCGTACTTTATCAATAACGCCTTACTTCTCTATAACTGAAGTTATGAGCATTGTCGGAAATAAACAATGTCAGTATCAGTTTAGTGCAGTGGTTCGGAACGAACTACTATGCCGAGAGGTCCCGGGTTCGATTCCCGGTCGGGCAGAAATTGAAATGATGAATTTTAATTTTTGGTCTGGGTGTTACTATGTATTTACAAAAAAAAAGTATTCAAATATGATTATATCCGTTGTCTAGTACCCATAGTACAAGCTATGCATAGTTTGAGACTAGAAGCGTAGTGTAAAACGGCCATTCTCAGATGAGCTAGTTTTTGGGTGTCCGGGCTGTTAAATCGTTAAAAATGACAAATTAGAGACATGCATGTATTTTTATATGTTACTTAACAACCCCATCCAGTTGTGCATTAAATCATAGGCCTCTATTTTAAGTATTTGTGACTTAATAAATTTCATGAACCTCTATTCTCTAATTACCGTTACGCGTCCGCGCACCGACTTAATGTTAAAACTTGGCTGTAATTTTTATGTCGTATAGATTTGGTTTACTCCATTCAACATTTTAAAGAGTACAAAAGATTGTCTTACGCATAGCAAAATATCTATTCAATAGAACCATTCTGTAAATAATTAGAATTAAAAAACTTCTTGTCCGAGCGAAAGTCCTAATTCCCGTGACGTTTTCTGTTTTTGGGCACACAAGCCTAAATAATAATATTTGACACATCATTTACGCGCGCGGCGCGAGCCCTTAGTTAGTTCTAAGACCTGTTAGCAAGTAGACGTCTATTGCGTTGGCGTACCGTCGATGAATTGCGTAAGAGTATAATTACCATATCTTTGGTTTTCAATTTTTCTATTTACCATGTCCTTATTTTTATACTCGATTTTTGAAGGTAGATCCACGTTGTTAATTTAAATAGATTCAGTACTTTGGCCTTCATACGTTGTAGTAAGACAGTATTTGCATAAGCTGAAGATTTTGGAAATTTTGAAGAAAAACTATCGTTTTATAATTTCCATGTACTAATTACCGTATATTTATAATCACCGTTGTATGATATTATTACCTACAAATTGCACTCACGATTGAATAAGTATGATGATAAAATATGAAATATACCTAGACTTTCGCATAACAACTGTACGGACTTTTCTTCCAATCTGACAATCAAAATTTAAAAAAACTTTCATTAGAGTAACCTCGAAATAGATTCGATTTCATGACAAATGTTCAGCTTCAGTTGCTGCATGGTTGTTGGATTTAAGAGTATATTTTAACCCCTAAGGTGACCCCACAAAAAGAAGTTACCTGGAGTGAAATCGGGGCTTTCTGATGGCCAGGAGATGTCACCCCTGCATGAAACATGTCTCGTACCAGATATTTATTTTTACTTTTAGTATAATTGATATAAACATTTTAAATCATTGATTAATTCTAATATAATACCATTAACATCTATCCATAATACCTTTGCTCTAAGAAGATGAGATTTTTCAACAGTGACACTTACCTGGCGTGATCATATTAAGAACAAAAGAGAACAAATCAACAGACAATGGGACTTTTCAAGGCAAGAGTATATAGGCACTTTGTACCATCCTAAACTGCATCCTACCTGCTTTGTTATGCATAGAAAAAACTTCGTGAATATGCAATGGGTACTGGACAGAAGAAGCTTGGAGAATAAACTATATACAAATGGATCCTAAAACCCATGTAGACATGGCATCGACTTAGCCTCGCAAATGTAGAAATACTTTAACGTTTTCAAAATAAAGTTTTAAAAACCTTGAGCTGTGCACCTTGGTTTACAAAGTCCATTGAACTGATACCAAACGTCAAAGAGGGTGTGGAAAATCCTGTAAAGCTTACAACCAAAGACTAGTCCTTCTTGCAATCTATTTGCTGCATCCCTTCTAAATTCTAAGAATTCTGCATTTAGGCTCAGGAGAAAGCGAATAGCATCAATCTAAAAACTTATTGTAAAAGAATCGAGGTGGAACTGTCATTATTACACAGTCATTATTACAAATTCAATTTAATCTGCAAATGGGTGATGGCTAATCGCAGATAGATTAAAAAGAGGAAAAATCACTTAAATCATTAATTAATTTTTCGAGGTATGCATATCCGAAAAATCAAATTTGTGAGATCGCCTGATCCATTTATCTGTACGTTAAATCGTTTGTACCACATTGAAATCAAATAAATGATGATTAAAATTCTGATGAAATGTGAAACGTACCCCCTTCTGACCGAAACTAAGTGTTCCTGTTATAGCCTCGATTATTGCAGTACACTGAAAATATCTTGATACAATAAATAATAGAAATGAGTGTTTTCCTTTTTTCAAAGGGTAATTCAGTGTACCTACAGCGTTTTTTATGACGCTATATATTTATATACAAATTTATCAATGCAATATATTGTTTTCTTACTATTTTACATATTTTTTATAATTACCGTTAGATTAAGTATTAGCCTTATCTAATTACCGTGACCATAAAATTTTTGGGTCTCATTTACGCGAAAACCGCTTGGAATAATTTGACGCCTTAACGATTGTTAAATTCGTACTTTTCATGTGTTTCATATTTAAATGCGTTTAAGTCAATTAAGCCAAATTTCAAAAATGATATGGTAATTAGGCTGAGAACGCCTAATCGTGAGAATGGCCGAAAAATGTCCAAGGATATTTAATTTTTTCATGTTCTATCTCTCTCTATGTCCCTTCGCTCGCATAGATACATATTATGTTACACGAGTAAGCCACAGGCGCCATTTGTAGCTGTTGTTTATCACCACGAGTTTAGCTCCCTATGCGACTGATATTTTACTCACGCACTATTTTGTAAAGTCAGAGTTTCTGCACCATACGCAGGAAAGTACTAAATAGACTCTTAGCAAAAGTTGACTTAATTTTTACACGTAAAAGATACGTATTAACTGAGTACCAACGTAATCGTGACAATACAAAGAAGTGAAAACCATTTTGGTACCATAAACACACGTGAAGAAAATAGGAAAAATCTTATTTTTACTTCTGTTAAGAACCAAAATATTTTTATAGATCATACAGAAAATAAGAACAAATAGTGAAAGCAAATACCCTACAAAAAACCTAATATCAGCAACGCAGGTTTTCGTATTTGTGGTTAGTAAAGCGTTAGTTTAAAATTCAAAACCGTATACTGTGCTAGTGGATAGGTAGGCTGTATAAATCATCCTTTTCAGTGCTCACAGCTCCCGACTCTCCGCGAAGGTCGGGGTGGGGTGGTTGGGGGGCGCCCGGGCCAGGGAAGCCGGGCCGGGGGGCGCCCTTGCCCTTGGCAATCGATAGGCGCGCGCCCAAGCCGCCCAACCAGCTGGCTGGATCTCCGTAAACACAGCGGCGGCTATTTGTTTTGTCGCCCGTGTACGTGCTCAAATGAAATATGGCGATGATTTTGGCTTATTTATTGCTAGAGCTGCTACCCGTGGATTTCCTCTTGTGGATGTGGTAAATTATAGCCTATGTGCTATTATGATGTAGGTACTAAATTGTTATAAAGTTTCAACAGAATCTGCCCAGTAGTTTTTTTGTAGAGGAGTAACAAACATCCAATTTTTGCGTTTGTACCAGTTATAGAAAAATGTAAGGTGTATTTACAAAATTGCCCATATTTTCTGCCAATATTAACGCTATTACAATATACACGTGCGAGTATTTTAATATGATTTATAGCGGTTTGATATAAAAAATACAGTCTGAACCCACCTTACGTATACACGTGTAATAGAATTTACGTGGGCGTGGGTAGGTAAGCACATAAACCGACTGGATATTTTATAATTTTGAATTAATAAGCGCTTTGACATGAAATTTTAAGGAAGCTTTTCGTTGTTAGGTAGTATTTTTTTTATCAAAACCTCACGTAATTAATTTAAAGCGCATGTATGCCAAAAATAGACTTCAGTAATATTTATCACCCATAGTAACAGATTAGAACGCTGAGTTCGACTGGTCCGTAGCAAAAAATAATTAGACAAAAAAGTTGACATTTCAGAAGTAACATCGGAACTGACACTTAGTTAATTTAGTTTTAAATATTTATAGCACATTTTTAAACGTATTCCCGTTTAATTTAGAATAGCATAATTAAAAATATTCAAGGAAGTTGTTATTATTATACAATAAATTATGTATTTTAATGTTAAAAAAAGGTTCATTTGTTAATAGTGCTATAAAGTACGAGTAGATAAGTTTTCAAATAGTACAAAGACTACCAAATAAATATTCCACGATTCGCGAATGTCTAGATCTAATTTTATCATGCCTGTTTATTATGCAGTTTCTGGGGTGAACTAAAGGGCATCTCTGTCGAATATTTTTAGAAAATCTGTGTTAGCAAAATTTCTGAGACGTTGCAGACGGTGCTAGTGGGTCGATGGAGCTGTAGTTCAGACAGACTTCTAGATTGTTTATGAAAAATCTGACTTTAACTTTTTTTATTTTTAGCTGAAAAATTCTTAGATATCCTTAATTTAAAAATGAGATTAGATACATTAAAACGCAATAAAGTCACTGGGTAACCTGAAAAGGGTTTTTTTGGAAAGCTTACTTACTAACTAGTTAGATACTAAGCCAGCTAACTACATACAATGAAGCTTTATACGGAAAGGAACCGGTGTAACTGGTTATTTCTGATTTTTGTGTGAATATGACTGATTATTTTGAAGATTTATCTTTTTAAACTTAATTAAAAATCATAAAACAATTTTTTTGAAATAACATAGATTTTCTCCGTAATACTTTACATAACCGACTAGCTTCTCATAACGACTTCGGTCTGGCGCCACCCATTTCATATTTTAAATGAAAAAAATAAGTACATACGGGCAGGTAGTTAAGTAACAAATGACGCGCAGCACGAGCATAAATAACTAATAAGAAAACTGGACATCTCAAAGTCGGAGCTAGGTCTGTCCCTTGAGAGAACAAAGGAACGGGTCCTATTAACGTATTTCGTCAAGAGCCGTCAAAAAAGTTTTTTTATGGCCGCGCGGCGGGATCGATACAGGCGCAACAGAGATGGGCGCCCCCTCCCCCCGCCGCCGCCTCCGCAGCTTCCCCTGACCTACATACAAGGGGATGGGGAGGCGCGCACACATGAACCACTCGCACACATAGATAGGCTGGCTAATTTATGTACAGCGTGTGGGCTTAGGGCTGGCAAATTTAGTTCGGTGTTGTTGGTAGATATTTTTGTCGGTGCTTTTATTAGTGGGGATAAGTTAGGTGTGTTACTTGTGTTTTGGGCTGTACATACTGGCGTTTGTATTTTTTTAAATTATTTTATATTTTGCAACAAAAAATATCAGTAGGTACCTACGTAGTAGAAATTTTTAAGCTCTACATTTCATTTTCCTTAGAAAAGAACATAATAAAAATAGTTGTATATTATGATGGAAAAATCATATAAACACGATTCATTAATATTATGTCTATTTAAATCAAAACCTCTAGGTAGGTATGTAATTTTTTTTTCATTTTACCTTCTAAGCTCAGATGTTGACTAAGAGAAAACGCCCTCTGACATTTGTTTACGTACCCATTCATGTGCAATAATAAATAAATCGTACTGAGACATCTTTCCCCTAAACAATAACCATTATAAACAACGATGCGATAAACACATAGATGGCGCCGGTGAGACTTGCGCCGTGCAAAACAAATATGTCGTCCACATAAAATGATTCACGTACCTACTGAAAACCTGAGATTTGTCTCGGTAGAACACAAAATAGTGATAAGGGGACAAAGGTTTTCATATTGTTTTTATATGTTTTTGCCAAAGTCAATAAGGTGTATGAAAACAAAGAAGAAACAACATAATGATTTAGTGGGGTTCCAATAAGCATCCTTGTAACATTCGGATCAAATCGGAATGCCCGTTAATATGTATTAAATAAGATGAATAGCAGATTTAAAACTAGCGACGTTTATACAAATCTCTGTACAATTAGTTGATACCGACAGCTCTACCTAAAAAACAGCGTAGGTTGATTTTGATATGCGGCGTAGCTATCGATGAAATGGCAACGAAACGTAACAAGAATCTCATTTTCTTTATATTTTTGCCAGAATCCAAAATATAAGTAGCAACGTCACGAAAACAAACATACTTATCTATTAACGCAGGAGTTTGAAAGAGTCGCTGAAAAAAACAGGTGGCATGGCATCTCTGTTTTGCTATAACATTTAACGAAACTGAAGTTATTATTTCCTACTCAGGTACAACAAGTACACCAACAGCGGTGTTTGCTCGGACGATTAGCGTCTAACGCGATGACGTGATCCGTGTAGGTAAGAAGTGCGCAAGGTGAGGCGACCAATTTCGCGAGTAATGAACAAACCATTTTGTTCAACACTCGTAAGCAGCATTCGTACTGCGAGCTCGTTCCGCAGTTAATAAATTTATCGGCAAAGCACTAATCGGCGCAGATATAGGTAGCGGGCGTGATTACAAACATTACACAACAGATCGATGTGGTATTGTGGAGTTTGCTTTTTTTGTTTTGGTGATTACCTGTGCTGATGATGGGGGGTCCAGGGTGTTGTTGCGGGGTCACTCGCGGCGTTTACTGCGCATTTGGGGCCCATAAGTTGTTTTGTGAGAGCCAGCGAGAAGGCGAGGGACCAGCCGACGCGGCGGCGCGCGGCAGAATCGCGCGGCCTCGACCTTGGCCGTCAAACGCGCGCATGCGCCCCTCGCCCCGCGCCCGCTCCCCGCCAATTATGTCATTATGTGCCGCGGCGTTGGCTGCTGTTATGTTGCCAAACAGTCGCGCTCCGCTGGAACTGAAGCCAGAATTCCAGATTTACCTTAGGGCCACCATATTGATGCCTTATCATAAAGGAATTTACACCTTTTGATGAGCTTCTAGCCTACCTTTCAGGAATAAATCAAATATGAATACCAGATCTAATGCAAATCATTAATCCTTTTCATGATTAGAAACCAAAGAATAGACACAGCAGATAGTTAAAATATGCTGCTCTACAAAAAAATTACTATTAGTTAGAGACAAAGTTAGTTTCCTGTAGCAAATGATTGTATGGGTAAAGGATCTAATACACCATGTTTCCTTTTTAAGGAACCTAATCAAAGGGATAGCTAAATGTTTTATGCCACTCTACAAAAGTTGACGATGAGGTAGAGACAAAGTATTGTAAAATAGATCTTGGGGATAGAGACTCTTCAAAGATTCTTCTAGAAAGATTTATTTATAGGAAAATTCACCAAAATGTGACATTCAAGTGGACTTACAACTTGTGCCTACCCTAGTACTTACCTATTAGGAAATAACAACATTACTAAAGTACTCCGTACTTTAAGGGCATTGTAGGGCAAGGTTCAATTTCATCAATCACATAAAAACACCATGACCCATAAACCAAAATTAACCATTTAAATCGTCATCATGTAAGTAATTATTTGGATGAATAAATGTAGTCAACATTAGGCAAGGTAGGGTAATTGCGCCGGTTTTCCGTCCAGCTCCTGTTTTCGTCCATTTGACCGACTTGCCACAAACAAATACGGAAAATTAGAATACAAACCTAACTTTCCATGCAAGTTTGGACTTGTTACAATCTATAATATCTAAATAACAGTTCTGCCTGCATGAAAATGTAATTTGACAAGTAATAACTCCAAAAAAATCTACGGAAGTTGCTGCTGCACACAGGTGAATGGAAAACGTCGTCAAGTTAGAAAAAAAACGTGCCGGTAGGGAACTTTCATGGTATGTTTAATTACTGTTTTAGCTACTTTACGTAATGTTTTTGGCACGTATGTCTAATTATTAGCATAATAAACACTATTTTAAGGGTTTATTAAAGTTTTTGTATAGAAATCTTAGATAATTAAGTGGACTAATACTAGCATAACAATTTTGCAAGATTTTGGTTTTCGTCCACGTGGACGGAAACCCTGACACCTAGTTAATATTTTTAATAATCATTTTACTTCAATGGACCTACAAAATACAATGTTTTTTCTTCCAATATGATCTTTATTGCTATTACATTAAACATTTTAGTTTACGTCCACTTTTTAACAGTGATAAACCCATAAAAACCGTTAAAAAGATGTGGACGAAAACAAAAAACAGCTTTAAACGTTGTTGTCTTTTCGTCCATGACGTCATGAGCAAGCACTGGGGTGGACGAAAACCAAAATTAGCTATTCCTGTAGATTAGTTTTCGTCCATTTGTCCTTCGACCTATTGCAATATTTTCCTAAATTTAGGTAAGAAACTTATTTAAATCTTTTTGATATCATTTAAAAGCTAACAAAATTACCTTTCAAATGATATACCACAATCCAGAGTTACTGTATTATAGAATTGGTTTTAAGTTAATAATTCAACTGCACCCTTTTTTCTACACAGTGGTCGAAAACTAGCGTACACTAGGACGAAAACTGATTTTTTTGGACGAAAACTAGTGAAATCGCCTCTTTTGCATAAAATATTTTTTATAAAAAAACCCGTGGTATTTACTTATTGCCATATAATATTAACGTAAAGTAGACTATATAAGGACTAAAATGACATATGATACATATGAGTAAGGGTATTTTAAGATATTCATTTCGCATCACAAAGTTGGCAACTCCGATAATTGGACGAAAACTAGCGCACTTACCCTATGTAAAGTTACTCGTATCTACCTAAGCCTATTTCTTATTTTTGTACATAATAATGAATGGTTTATTTATTTAAATTAAGTTGAACCTTGAATTACGAAAACAAAGATAAACTACATTACGAGAAAACTATTTGTTTGTCAAATAAAATATTTTAAGGCACGTAAAGTTTCAGGTTTTTCATGGTTTTTCAGTCCAGTTTGATTATTTGAAGAATGGTTTACATCTGCATTGCTTTAAAATGCACCTTAATAATCATAGATTTTCTCTCTTCTTTTCATTATTTCTAAAATATTTGGGGTAACCATCAATTCATCTAAACATGGAAAAAAAATTTCTTTTTATTTACAATAAGAACATGTTAGCGCCATCTGTGTGTTTCTTATGGAACTAAATGGCGTTTCATTGCCAAGTACAGAAACGAAGGGCGTTTGTTTCGTTTACATTCAGAAACGTGTGCGCGGTGAAAATAATGTGAGGGAGATTTTATAGATGACGCTTTTTCGACGCCTTATTACCCGACTGTTTTAAAGAAGGATTATGTGTTTCAGATTTTGAAACAATATTAAATTGTACAAGAGCACAGTTAATAACACTACTAAATTCGATTAAAATAGAGAGCGTTCGAAAGTTTAAAATAAAACACGAAAAAAGTAACAAAAAATCTTAAAGCTTTATTTTAGACCTTACTTACTGTACCTTCTTTTTTGCAAGTACTTATTTATACTAACTTAAGTATTACTTAACATTAATTAATGTTTATGCTACAATATCCTCAACAGTTCCAGTAGGTGCTATTTTACATTTTAGAGGAAATGCTCAAATTTTCCTTTAAATTTTCTTGTAGGTATCCAACATTGAAGTTTCCTGTTTTACCCGAACTGGTTTCTGGCCTTTCGATTGTGTTTTCTCCATCATTCGAGATGCGTCTCTTTCTGAAAGAAATTACGATTTCGTTTTTTCAATATTATGGTTATATTGGGTTTTGATCTGTAGATATTGGCCACAAATTACTTGGAAACAGAAAGGCCCATAAAATGTCATGCACGTCGTATCAATTATGAACTGAATATTTTTAAACAATAATAAGAGTTTCATTTTGCACTCATAAAAATGTGTGGTCACCCTATACCAATTATTTTGAAATAGACTCTAACATTTTTTAAGGGCGTTTGACTGCACTGCATTCCTGTATTATGTTTGTCCGACGAAATAGTAGTTAGTACATAGTATGTTACTCGTATAGGATGCAGCGCGTAATCGCTCATAAAATAAATAAGTAAAAGTAGGCATAGTTAACTTGAAAAGTTACCTAGGTTTGAGGCACAGCATGAAAAGGTTGTTGACAGGAGCCTCCGCCAAGAGCCAGATGATGAACGCGCAGAAGGTCCCCAGACAAATCACACTCAATGATGACATGAACTGAAAACGGCAAAAATATGAGTAAATACATTTATATCAGTGTTCTCTCTATACACAAGCTTTGTTTTTCTATGTGTAATTGAAACAAAAGCTTTTGTTGAGGATGGTGGAGGATCTAGCAAGATAAGTGTCGTGATATGTTTTAAATATTAGTCTCAAGTGTGAAACAATGCTAAAATTATAGTTAAAATGTTTGAACAACCTGATAATCTGTTAATGGTCAAGGAATCTATAAATTATACAACTTTCATCTTACCCTCGTAGTTTTCTCATTCATTATTTTTATAATTTCTATAACAATTTGTAGTGTCTCAATTTCAAATCTGGGGGCACGGCAGTGCCCCCACCAAGTCGAGCAAAAAAGCGGCACGGCCGTACCATCCTTTTCCCGAAGCAATTCAGGCCATTTTCGACCGCCTGTAACTTCGTTGTGGATAAAAATAGAAGGCTGAATTTTCATTAGCTATGCAGGCATTGTAAAGACACGGTATATTTCAAATTTCATTCAATTTGAACCAGTAGTTTAAGAATTATAACGGGTCAAAGTTACTTAATTTTGTCACTCACTGACTCACTGACTGACTCACCGATCATCAAAATTCTAGGCACTTCTAGCAGACCTAGAAGCTTCAAATTTGGAATATAAGTAGAGTTTGGTGTATGAATCAAGGAAAAACTAAAATATTTGGGGGCACGGTAATGCAACCGCCAAGTCGAGTAAAATTTTTCAATTTCGGTCCAGTTTTCTAGATACATAACTGCTGTCTACAAAATACAAAAAGAAATGAGATCCCATCAAAAACAATACTTGTCAAAAAAACCAAGTCTCGCAACTCAGTTGTTCTACGGTAAAAAGTTGTGAGATCCATGTAATACCAAGTCCAGGCCAGGAAATCTTTAACGTTTTACATAAATATATTGACTTGGCCATCGCATGAAAACACGTGTAAATTAAATTATTTAGTGCGATGGCCAAGTCAATATATTTATGTAAAACGTTAAAGATTTCCTGGCCTGGACTTGGTATTTACATGGATCTCACAACTTTTTACCGTAGAACAACTGAGTTGCGAGACTTGGTTTTTTTGACAAGTATTGTTTTTGATGGGATTTCTTTTTCAGTTTCGTGGAGATGTTTTATGTTTTACCTGTGTTTTAAAAGAATAAGGCCCGATTCGACCAAACTTTTATCGGAGAATAACTCCTGTGGGTCTAGACAAAATGCAAATTATAATCGCAAACTAGTCGCAAAGTGGTCGAAAAGCCCCTTTTTTGTATGGAGTTTTGACGGATTCGATTTTCGATTCGTTCAAAAAGTGCGTTTTGTCTAAGGGGCCTGTGGGTCTAGACAAAGTGCAAATTATAATCGCAAACCAGTCGATAAGTGGTCGAAAAGCCCCTTTCTTGTATCGAGTTTTGACGGATTCGATTTTCGATTCGATCAAAAAGTGCGTTTTGTCTAGGGGGGCAGGTATAACTGGTATAACTGGCACATTGACAGTTTCACTATGGGAAATCTTATGTCAAAACTGACGATTTATTCTGAGATTATTATTTACTCTTGTTTGGTCGAATCGGGCCTAAGTGTGTTTATTGCTGAAACCAGCTGAAACTTACAACAGACAAGTTGTCGTAGTAGACCGGGTTCCTAGCAATGCCGACGTTTCTGATGATGAGCACAGTGTGCGTGAGGTACAGCCCGTAGGCCAGCCGGCTCAGCGGCACCCACGGGTACCAGCAGAGGAAGCTCTTCAGCAGCGCTGGAACAAGCCATCGTTATTAGCAGGACAGTCAGTCTCCACTACAGGAACACGACTCATTTACAAAAGGAAAATGGAAGATTTGAACTAAAGTACCTACGGCCAACGAGAAGCGATACCAAATGTAAACAAACCCAATGTCATGCATTATGGCATGGGTGAACCCGTCTGACTTTGACATATTTTGGCGAGAGAACGAGACATTACGACAAATACACAAGATGGGAAGAGACAGAATATATTGTCAACTCGACAGTCGTATCGACCTTTTGTATCGCTGCTAGTTGGCCGTACTTTACAATTTTCAAACTCAAATTGAAATTCAAAACGTTTATTGCATGTCACATTACAATTTATATTGAAGACTGCATTAGATTTATGGGAATTTTAGTCATCGTTTAAAGGGAAAATGCACCCATTTTAAATAAAATACTATACTGTTTCTGAACTGCCATGTAGTGTTAAAAAAATAAGGTGATTAAAATTTAAGATTTGTACCATCGTAAAAACCCTCGAAAAACTATAATTTACGTGCTACGAGGCCTACGAATGTGCTACGAATCTACTAGACATCGTTTACGCTACAAACTACGTTCGTAGCATTTTCGTAGATAACTTATTATAATTAACTCACGATAATAGAGATGATTTTAATAATGTAATTTTAAATTTAATGATTTTTTATACTGGACATATTATAGGCCACACAGTGTACTGCATATAAAGTGTTCTAATTATGTAGTTACGATTATAAATATCACCGCCGCGCTCTTTATATCTATAGTATGTAGTAAAATTTAAAAAATAAAAATATTATAGTAATGGGCGCAAGTACTGAGACAATATTTTAGGTACTACACACGACAGCACATCAGTGTACCTACCATGAGTTTACGTTAGGTGTGCTCGCTAGCGAGTACGTCAATAATCTCTATGAAGATTTTGTTTCTTGAAAGTAGCCACTAGGGGCGCTGCACAATATGTCATACAATTAAATGTCATTTTTTTACGCAGTCGCTAGCGAGCACACCTAACGTAAACTCATGGTAAGCACACAGGAAAGATACCATAGTGTAACATTCGTATGTGATACATTATTTTGTATATGAGCAAGTAGGTACCATTCGTATCAATACTGTGCTAATTGGTGCGTTGGTATAGCATATACCCGTATTGTGAAGACTGGTGCCTGAAGTAGGTTCTGAAAGAGCCTGTATTGCCTGTAGTACCTATAGGTGAATAATATAATAGGCAAGTTTCCTAAAAAAATTTTTTTAGTCCGTCATGTTTAATATCAAAAAATATTGGACACATATATTTTTATTTGTCAATCTAACAAATAATTACATAGTTATGGTGCGTTGAAGTTCCGCACGACGTCACAACGTGCGGCACTTTTATGAACGCATTGACGTCACGGGCCTCTTCTTATAAACTTTGGCGCGCTTTATCTCTTTAAATTTTCATTAGTTTAAAAATACGTGTAGAGTATTTTTTGATAAGTTAACTGACGGACTAATTAAAACTCTTGCTTTTTGACCCAGGAAACATCCCTATTTGCGAATTAAGTAGGTACTTACGGACGTCACCAAAAGAGCAGCACAGTATCAGTAGAACCACACCAATGGCCCACACGGGGCGGTTGGCGGCGGCGTACAGCGCGCCCTCTGTCGGCGAGTAGCTGCGCCACAGGTATGACGTCCCGATCACCATGACCAGTAACATGATAACTGTGGCTGCGCACGCGCCGGTCACTGAGCGTTTCTGGTAAGGTTTTTTTAAGTAATTTTAAGAAAATAATGCCCGTTTTCACCATCAATCCCTAATTACAACCCTTACCCTGACCCTTATGGTAAGAAATAACAGGAATTTTGGTTACATAGAGGTCACTTAAAAATTAGGGATTGATGGTGAAAACGGGCAAAAGGCAATTTTCGTGAACTGTCGTGGTGGTGGCGCTAGTACCACTAATTCTAGAGGAAACACCGCAGCATGTGCTCATGGAGTGCAGTAGCGTGGAAGAACAACGGGCTCAATTTCTTCGATCACCGTCGTCGCTACAGGAAGCCTGCAGCAGCCTGGACGGGCTGCTCGCCTTCTGGGGGGATCTGGGGTGGTTGGAGTAGGAAGATAAACCACAAATCGCGCACAACGGCCCTATCATGAGGCTAAGTGCGGTATTCGATTGCCCTGCAAAACTAACTAACTAACTAACCACTAATTCTAGAGATATTTTTTTAATCAATAAATCTATCAAGTTCCATAAGAAAAAGCACCCCAATAATAACAATGTAATAGTAGGTGTATAATATTAATGTAGGTACAATATGACTGACATGTCTTTGTGAAAAGTCATTCATCAAATAAAAAAGAATTTAAAAAATGATTTAGGCAGTGGTTTACAGATGGTAAAACGGCAAGATTTCATTCAACCAAAGGTTTAATTATTGGATGTTGGGGGAGGCCTTCAGCAGTGGACTTCCTATGGCTGAAATGATGATGATAAAATTTTAACTGTGGATAAAAAATCCCAAAGTATCTATTTTTTCAGCCCAGCCCTGATGGAAAGGAGATAAATAAAACAAGGTCTTCGTACCTTACTACCTTCGCGTAAAACAGGAAATAGTTTGAATACCTATGAAACTTTCCTCCTACAAAAAAGAATTCAAGTTTGATACTAACCTTTGATAGTACGATATTATTTTTCTTCTTACTGGCAAAGTAGCCCCCAGCAAAGAATCCGATGATGTACGCAGCCGCCCTGGTGTGGGTCTTGATGTATGCTATTTGGAACTGGGAGTTAGCTCGAGGGTTGGCTACGAAACTGAAAAAAAGTGTTTAAAATGGTAAGCAACTTTAGCTTTCGTTTCATCAAAATATAAAACATCATATTCCTGTCTCTTAGTTCCTGAGTCTATGATACTTATAACATTGATGACTAATAAATATTTAAAAAAATTAGGCTTTGTGACTCTCAAACCTGTACATTTACTGGAATCTGGAATAAGTAGGGGAACCTGTTGTACTTAGGCCAGTTTTTCGAATTTTGATTTTTTGAAAAATAATGGCGATAGTTNTTTGAGAATAATGTATTTTTTTCATCCAAGCTGGAGCAGCTGGTTTTGTAATTTTGATAACAATTTAGAGAAGCATTATTCAGGGTTACATAACAAAAAAAAAATTTGGAAAAAGTGAAGATTTGTGGCAACACGAGTAAAAGGACCGTCACCTGGAGTACAATTTTTTGATTTTTTTTAAATGCCTATTATTTTTAAAATATGCCACATAGATTTTTTTTTATATTTTTCTGATAACCAGCACAACTTGCCTCAACACCTAGTTCCGGCTTGACGTTACATTACGGGACACCCTGTATAGTAAACCTAGTAATAAAAAAATGGGAATAGATTTTCAAGTCACCGCGGTAACCTGAAAAGAGTATTTGTATGAAAGCTCACTCTAATACTAAACTAACTATCTGAAGCTTTATAAGGAAAAGAAATGGTATTTCTGACATTTGTGTGGATATATGACTGATTATTTTGAAGATTGATCTTCTTAATTTAAAAACGGATTATTTTGAAGTTTTGATCTTTTTAAACTTATTTAAAAATCATCAAACAACTTTTTTTTGAAATAACATAAATTTTCTCCCTAATACTAAACATGACCGACTAGCTTCTCATTACGACTTCGGTCTGGCACCACGCATTTCATATCTTAAATGAAAAAAAGTACATACACAGGCAGGTAGTTAAGTAACAAATGACGCGCAGCACGAGCATAAATAACTAATAAGAAAACTGGACATCTCAAAGTCGGAGCTAGGTACTGTCCCTTGAGAGAACAAAGGAACGGGTCCTATTAACGTATTTCGTCAAGAGCCGTCAAAAAAGTTTTTTTATGGCCGCGCGGCGGGATCGATACAGGCGCAACAGAGATGGGCGCCCCCTCCCCCCGCCGCCGCCCCCGCAGCTTCCTCTGACCTACATACAAGGGGATGGGGAGGCGCGCACACATGAACCACTCGCACACATAGATAGGCTGGCTAATTTATGTACAGCGTGTGGGCTTAAGGCTGGCAAATTTAGTTCGGTGTTGTTGGTAGATATTTTTATCGGTGCTTTTATTAGTGGGGATAAGTTAGGTGTGTTACTTGTGTTTTGGGCTGTACATACTGGCGTTTGTATTTTTTTAAATTATTTTATATTTTGCAATAAAAAAATATCAGTAGGTACCTACGTAGTAGAAATTTCTGAGCTCTACATTTCATTTTCCTTAGAAAAGAACATAATAAAAATAGTTGTATATTATGATGGAAAAATCATATAAACACGATTCATTAATATTATGTCTATTTAAATCAAAACTCTAGGTAGGTATGTCAATTTTTTTTCATTTTACCTTCTAAGCTCAGATGTTGACTAAGAGAAAACGCCCTCTGATATTTGTTTACGTACCCTTGTGCAATAATAAATAAATCGTGCTGAGATATCTTCCCCCTAAACAATAACCATTATAAACAACGATGCGATAAACACATAGATGGCGCCGGTGAGACTTGCGCCGTGCAAAACAAATATGTCGTCCACATAAAATGATTCACGTAGGTACTGAAAACCTGAGATTTGTCTCGGTAGAACACAAAATAGTGATAAGGGGACAAAGGTTTTCATATTGTTTTTATATGTTTTTGCCAAAGTCAATAAGGTGTATGAAAACAAAGAAGAAACAACATGATGATTTAGTGGGGTTCCAATAAGCGTCCTTGTAACATTCGGATCAAATCGGAATGCCCGGTAATATGTATTAAATAAGATGAATAGCAGATTTAAAACTAGCGACGTTTATACAATTCTCTGTACAATTAGTTGATACCGACAGCTCTACCTAAAAACAGCGTAGGTTGATTTTGATATGCGGCGTAGCTATCGATGGAATGGCAACGAAATGTAACAAGAATCTCAATTTCTTTATATTTTTGCCAGAATCCAAAATATAAGTAGCAACGTCACGAAAACAAACATACTTATCTATTAACGCAGGAGTTTGAAAGAGTCGCTGAAAAACACAGGTGGCATGGCATCTCTGTTTTGCTTTAACATTTAACGAAACTGAAGTTATTATTTCCTACTCAGGTACAACAAGTACACCAACAGCGGTGTTTGCTCGGACGATTAGCGTCTAACGCGATGACGTGATCCGTGTAGGTAAGAAGTGCGCAAGGTGAGGCGACCAATTTCGCGAGTAATGAACAAACCATTTTGTTCAACACTCTTAAGCAGCATTCGTACTGCGAGCTCGTTCCGCAGTTAATAAATTTATCGGCAAAGCACTAATCGGCGCAGATATAGGTAGCGGGCGTGATTACAAACATTACACAACAGATCGATGTGGTATTGTAGAGTTTGCTTTTTTTTTGTTTTGGTGATTACCTGTGCTGATGATGGGGGGTCCAGGGTGTTGTTGCGGGGTCACTCGCGGCGTTTACTGCGCATTTGGGGCCCATAAGTTGTTTTGTGAGAGCCAGCGAGAAGGCGAGGGACCAGCCGACGCGGCGGCGCGCGGCAGAATCGCGCGGCCTCGACCTTGGCCGTCAAACGCGCGCATGCGCCCCTCGCCCCGCGCCCGCTCCCCGTCAATTATGTCATTATGTGCCGCGGCGTTGGCTGCTGTTATGTTGCCAAACAGTCGCGCTCCGCTGGAACTGAAGCCAGAATTCCAGATTTACCTTGGGCCACCATTATGGTGCTTTATCATAAAGGAATGTACCTACACGTTTTGATGAGTTCCTAACCTACCTTTCATAGGTCTTAGCAAATATGGATCAGATCTATGCAAATTAAGAAGCCTCTTCATGATTAGAAACCAAATAGGTAATAGAGACAGCAAATAGTTAAAATATACAGCTCTACAAAAGTTGACTATTAGGTAGAGACAAAGTTTGTTCCCTGTAGCAAATTGTATGGGTAGAGGGAGGATCTAATGTATGGTACATTTCAGTTAATTCATAAAAAAATATACACCTTTTGATGAGCTTCTAGCCTAGGTCCTAGCAAATATGGATACCAGATCTAATGCAAATCCTTAATCCTTTTCATGATTAGAAACCAAAGAATAGACACAGCAAATAGTTAAAATATGCTGCTCTACAAAAGTTGACTATTATGTAGGTAGAGACAAAGTTAGTTTCCTGTAGCAAATGATTGTATGGGTAGAGGATCTAATACACCATGTTTCCTTTTTAAGGAACCAAATGAAAGGGATAGCTTAAGGTTTTATACCAATCTACAAAAGTTGACGATTAGGTAGGGACAAAGTCTTGTCAAATAGATCTTGGAGGTTGAATCTCTTGTGTAATATACTACACTATGGGAAATATTTTTATAGGAAAATTCACCAAAATGTGACATTCAAGTGGGCTACAACTTGTGCCCACCCTAGTATTCGGAATAACAACGTTCATTACTTAAAGTACTCCGGACTTACTTTAAGGGCATTGTAGGGCAAGGTTCAATTTTAACAATCACATAAAAACACCATGACCCATAAACCAAAATTAACCATTTAAATCGTCGTCATGTAAGTAATTATTTGGATGAATAAATGTAGTCAACATTTAAATTAGGTAAGGTATGTAAAGTTACTCGTACCTACCTAAGCCTATTTCTTATTTTTGTACATAAGAATGAATGGTTTATTTATTTAAATTAAGTTGAACCTTGAATTACGAAAACAAAGATAAACTACATTACGAGAAAACTATTTGTTTGTCAAATAAAATATTTTAAGGCACGTAAAGTTTCAGGTTTTTCATGGTTTTTCAGTCCAGTTTGATTATTTGAAGAATGGTTTACATCTGCATTGTTTTTAAATGCACCTTAATAATCGTAGATTTTCTCTCTTCTTTTCCTTATTTCTAAAATATTTGGGGTAACCATCAATTCATCTAAACATGGAAAACAAAATTTTCTTTTAATTTACAATAAGAACATGTTAGCGCCATCTGTGTGTTTCTTGTGGAACTAAATGGCGTTTCATTGCCAAGTACAGAAACGAAGGGCGTTTGTTTCGTTTACATTCAGAAACGTGTGCGCGGTGAAAATAATGTGAGGGAGATTTTATAGATGACGCTTTTTCGACGCCTTATTACCCGACTGTTTTAAAGAAGGATTATGTGTTTCAGATTTTGAAACAATATTAAATTGTACAAGAGCACAGTTAATAACACTACTAAATTCGATTAAAGATAGCGAGCGTTCGAAAGTTTAAAATATATAAAAATAAAATAAAACACGAAAAAAGTAACAAAAAATCTTAAAGCTTTATTCAGACCTTACTTACTGTACCTACTTTTTGTAAGTAGGTACTTATTTACTAATTTATATTACTTGACATTAATTAATGTTTATGTTACAATATCCTCAACAGTTTCAGTACTATTTTACATTTTAGAGGAAATGCTCAAATTTTCCTTTAAATTTTCTTGAAGGTATCCAACATTGAAGTTTCCTGTTTTACCCGAACTAGTTTCTGGCCTTTCGATTGTGTTTTCTCCATCATTCGAGATGCGTCTCTTTCTGAAAGAAATTACGATTTCGTTTTTTCAATTTATTTATTTATTTATTTTATTTTTATTTATTATTCATTATTGAGCAATTACATATTTGATCCAAATAGCGTCCTAAATCCTTTTTAGGTTTGTCTAGACAATATTATATTATATTATATTATATTATATTATATTATATTATATTATATTATATTATATTATATTATATTATATTATATTATATTATATTATATTATATTATATTATATTATATTATATTATATTATATTATATTATATTATATTATATTATATTATATTATATTATATTATATTATATTATATTATATTATATTATATTATATTATATTATATTATATTATATTATATTATATTATATTATATTATATTATATTATATTATATTATATTATATTATATTATATTATATTATATTATATTATATTATATTATATTATATTATATTATATTATATTATATTATATTATATTATATTATATTATATTATATTATATTATATTATATTATATTATGGTTACTTATATTGGGTTTTGATCTGGAGATATTGGCCACAAATTACTTGGAAACAGAAAGGCCCATAAAATGTCATGCACGTCAATTATGAACTGAATATTTTTAAACAATAATAAAGTTTCATTTTGCACTCATAAAAATGTGTGGTCACCCTATACCAATTATTTTGAAATAGAGTCTAACATTTTTTAAGGGCGTTTAACTGCACTGCATCCCTGATACTAGTATTATGTTTGTCCGACGAAATGGTAGTTAGTACATAGTATGTTACTCGTATAGGATGCAGCGCGTAATCGCTCATAAAATAAATAAGTAAAAGTAGGCGTAGTTAACTTGAAAAGTTACCTAGGTTTAAGGCACAAAATGAAAAGGTTGTTGACAGGAGCCTCTGCCAAGAGCCAGATGATGAACGCGCAGAAGGTCCCCAGACAAATCACACTCAATGATGACATGAACTGAAAACGGTAAAAATATGTAAATACATTTGTCTACCATTTTATTCATAGGGCTTCTTGCGAGCTTTACAAAGTTTTTCAGTTTATAATAATGATTATGGAAGGTCTACAAAGGCTTGTAGACCTTCCATAATGCCATGGTGATATAATCGAGGTACATTCACAACTCTCCTCCTACCTGAGCGTTAATTTCTAAAGTATTGTCTATTTTATTTTAGGCACTTAAACCAAAGAACTTGAAAATTATTTATTCGCTGAATACAATGAGGATTCAGGAATGATTCTCCAGCTTTATACGAGTATTGCAACTATATTTTATTTAGTTGTAATGGCGGAATCGTAGTTTTAAAAAAAAATTTTTTGCCATTGCGCTGATCGTACGTTACTCGTACTCGTACTACGGAGAGACACATCACACAGCAGAGGGCTGAGTGTGAGTTTAAATCAAACGCGCTCTCTAGTAAGCGCGTTTAAAAAATGCATGAAAATTTCAGTTCTTGAAAGTTTCCGCTAGGAGCGCTGAACGCTGACGGAAATATTAATACATTAATTTGATTTGTGACATTGTATGTTAAATAATAATCTGACTGATAAAATATTTGTACGTCTGCTTGCAGGCTGAATACATGGGAATCATATTAACTATAAGATCTGCCTTGTAAAACGGGCATGTAATTATGTATTCTAGCAAATAAATTATTGAATTTTTGAATTTTTTTTTTTTGAACAATCCCTTATAGATACATTTAATGTCATTTTTTACGTAAACTCACACTAAGCCCTCAGATGTGTGTAGAAATATTTTTGTGGTCTTGGTTTTGCCTTGGTGTTGTGCTACCGGTGTTAGGCCTCAGCCTCGAGTTTAGCGGGCAGCGGGGCGGGAGCGGCGGCGGCGCGGGAGCGACAGGATCTTATGCGTAAAATCAAATAGACCGGTTCTCGAAAACAGCGGCGCGGGAGCGGGCAACGAGCGGGCAGCGCACTCCTTCTTTTGCCCACAATAAATCGAGCGTTAGGAATAAATTTGAATCGAAATAAAATTGTCGCCGTTGTTCAGACATTTCGTTTGCGAATAAAAACAAATATCTCGACAACACAACCCCGAACACAACATTTCGCCGCTAAAGCGCCGCGCGAGCTGCCCGCTTGTTTCGAGAACGGGTCTGCGTTGCCCGCCCCGCTCCCGCGCCGCCGCCGCTCCCGCCCCGCTGCCCGCTAAACTCGAGGCTAAGGCCTAAAGTGTAGTTTCTTTTAGAAGGAAGCAGTAAGAACTTTCTTGCAGAACTTACAACAGAAAGGTTGTCATAATAGACCGGGTTCCTAGCAATGCCGACGTTTCTGATGATGAGCACAGTGTGCGTGAGGTACAAGCCGTACGCCAGCCGGCTCAGCGGCACCCACGGGTACCAGCAGAGGAAGCTCTTCAGCAGCGCTGGAACAAACCATCGTTATTATCAGGTCAGTCATTGTCATCTCTCTCCTCATGTCGTGCCCTGAGTGCCCGAGCAGCTGCACTCGAGATTTGATGAGTGCTACCAGAGTAAATACAAATGAGTAGGTCATCTCATAGAAACGCGCACGCACACACTGACAAAATTCGGCGCAACCATGACTGGCTCTCCGCTAATCCCCGCTAAATTTTGTCAGTGTGTGCGTGCGCGCCGCATACGTGTTGGCGCGCTCACATACAAACCGCGCTCGATGCGTTTCTATGAAGATGACCTACTCATTTGTATTTACTCTGGTGCTACTGACGGCAGAGATTTGGGCTGACACTGTGTAGGTTTGTTGTCGACACGAAAAGAAAAGAAGAAGATCAGGTCAGTCAGTCTCCACTACAGGAACACGGCTCATTTACAAAAGGAAAATGGAAGATTTGAACAGCACTAAAATTCAGACTGCATTAGATTTATGGGAATTTTAGTCAGCATTTAAGAAAAACCATATCACCTAAATATAATAACTCAAAGGTGACTGACTGACTGACATAGTGATCTATCAACGCACAGCCCAAACCAATGGACGGATCGGGCTGAAAGACATGCAGGTAGATGTTATGACGTAGGCATCCGCTAAGATAGGATTTTACGAAACTCCACCCCTAAAGGGGTAAAACGGGATCCACACACTGCTGCTGAAAAGATAAGGTGATTAAAATTTAAGATTTGTACCATCGTAAAAACCCTCGAAAAACTGTAATTTACGCGCTACGAGGCCTACGAGTGTGCTACGAATCTACTAGACATCGCTTACGCTATAAACTACGGGATACGTTCGTAGCATTTTCGTAGACAATTTATTATAATACCTAATATTGACTCATGATTTTAATTATTTATACCTACTATTAATTTTCATTATCATTTCATTTTTCTACTGGATATAGGCCCTCAAAACATAATCCTCCTTCTGGCGCAGTCAGGTAAATACTGTATATTCGTAATTGTAAAGTGATCTAAATGGTTATGATACAGGTAATTTATAGATATTGTCGGCCGTTTGGTGTAGTGGTTCAGAACGGACTACTGTGCCGAGAGGTCCCGGGTTCGATTCCCGGCCGGGCAGAAATTGAAATGATGAGTTTTCATTTCTGTGACGGGTCTGGGCGTTTTCTATGTATATTATGTATTTACAAAAAAAAAGTAAAGCATGATAATATCCGTTGTCTAGTACCCATACTACAAGCTTTGTTTAGCTTGGGGCTAGCAAGGTGCAGTGTAAAATGTTAAAAAAAAAACAAATACCGCCTTAGCTATTCGTAGGTATCTGATCGGATGGATTTATTTATTAGGTACTTACGGACATCACCAAAAGAGCAGCACAGTATCAGTAGAACCACACCAATGGCCCACACGGGACGGTTGGCAGCGGCGTACAGCGCGCCCTCAGTCGGCGAGTAGCTGCGCCACAGGTATGACGTCCCGATCACCATGACCAGTAACATGATGACTGTGGCTGCGCACGCGCCGGTCACTGAGCGTTTCTGGTAAGGTTTTTTTAAGTAATTTTAAGAAAATAATGCCCGTTTTCACCATCAATCCCTAATTTTTAAGTGACCCCTATGGTAACACATAACAGAAATTTTGTTTTTAAAGGGGTCACTTAAAAATTAGGGATTGTTGGTGAAAACGGGCATAAGGCAAGTTTCGTGAGCTGTCGCGGTGGTAGAGCAAGCACTACTCATTCTGGAGTTATTTTTTACATTTACTAATTATTAGTACTAGCTGTTGCCCGCGGCTTCACCCGCCTGAAATTTAGTTTGTCACAGATCGTCATAAATTATAGCCTAATGCTATTCTGGGTTATTAACAATAATACTGTAAAGTTTCATCAAAATCCGTTCAGTAGTTTTTGCGTGAAAGAGTAAAAAACATGTTAACATCCAGACATCCATACAAACTTTCGCATTTTTTATAATATTGGTAGGATTAAAAGTTCCACAAGATAATAAGCATGTATTTAGGCAGTGATTTATATTAGATGGTAAAATTTCGGATTTCATTCTTCAATCAAAGGTTTTAAATTGGATGTTGGGGGAAGCCTTCAGCAGTGGACATTCTATGGCAGAAATGATGATGATGATTAATTGTGGATGAAAAATCCCACAGTAATATTATCTAATTTTTTTAGCCTCGCTTAGTACCTACAGCCCAGCCCTGATGGAAAAGAGCTGAATAAAATAAGGTCTTCGTACCTTCACGTAAAACAGGAAATAGTTTGAATACCTATGAAACTTTCCTCCTAGAAAAATTACTTAATTCAGTAAGTTTGATATGATACTAACCTTTGATAATACGATATTATTTTTCTTCTTACTGGCAAAGTAGCCCCCAGCAAAGAATCCGATGATATACGCAGCTGCCCTGGTGTGGGTCTTGATGTATGCTATTTGAAACTGGGCGTTTGCTCGAGGGTTGGCTACGAAACTGAAATAAAAGTGTTTAAAATGGTAAGCAACTTTAGCTTTCGTTTCATCAAAATATAAAACATCATATTCCTGTCTCTTAGTTCCTGAGTCTATGATACTTATAACATTGATGACTAATAAATATTTAAAAAGATTAGGCTTTGTGATTCTCAAACCAGTACATTTACTGGAATCTGGAATAAGTATACGAGTACATGTTTATTGAGTTTCTTACGCTGCTTCTTCTCAGCACTGGCCATTTATTGTCCTGAAGCAGTGGTAGGGTTAATACCGGGATGTGTAAAAGTGCTTTTTAAAAGCCTTCTTACATAATAAATGTTTTAATGCTGGCAATAAGTTAGTTTGTATCTTTAATTGAAGTGGTCAAGCACTTAGAAGAGATACAAGTATTATTATTATGGTTTATTTTATTTTATTTGTACAAAAAACACAGAGTACAATCAACAAGGTACATTTACAACCAACAATAAATACAGTTTTAATCTAGATTGTAATCCAAAAAAAGTCATTATTAGCTTACATTAAGAATTACCCAATGGAGATTTCTATGTACTAACATAATCATTGTTTAATTAGCCCTTTATAAAACTGTAATTTATACAAGTTCATTGAAATATAAGTAAACTCCTATCAACAATGGGCAAACGCAATTATGAGGGAGTCACGCGATGACACGCGTTGTCTTACAGACTACACTTTATATCTACCTAGACCTAGCACCTTACATAATGCAGGTGGAAAAATACATTATGATAGGACAATAACAAATGAGTCTACTATAGTCAATGATGGTGATGAGTGTGGTGATGACACAACATTCGAGAAAAGTACGGCGAAGTTCGTTGAATTGTGTGTACACGCACCTAAGTAGTTATGTGACTGCATAGTGTAGATCGTAATGAGTAAAATGTTTCAGACCTATAGACAAGTAGAGCTAGAGCTAGCTTGGTTATTTATCTGTCTGTAATTTAGCAGCACTAAATCTATGACTTATAATTGAAAACTTTAACAGACTTCCATGTGATTAACTTGAATTTTTAATAACTTTGGTAAATTGAATATCCAAAAAATCGACCGAATCGAATCGTTTAGAAAATATAGGTACTCTTAAGTGACCGTTTTCACCATCAATTCCGATTTTTTAAGTGACCCCTATGGTAACATACAACAGGCATTTTGTTTTCATAGAGGTCACTTAAAAATTAGGTATTGATGGTGAAAACGGGCATCTCTACTTTTTCTAAACAATCAACCTGACTTTGTAGCTATTTTAATCACTTCCTATAGATTGCTCACGCAATCTCCCAAGTGTAAACAAACAAACGTAGGAAAATAACAGAGGTTTCGTAATGTTATTGTTCATGGTACCTTACAGGCCTTATCTTTGTCTTGAGACTTTGAACTGAGGCCACAACCCCACAATCATAAGTACTCGTACTTCAAGTACATACTGTCTTAATCATGACTTTAAAGGTCCGTCTCAGCATGGCCTCTTAATTGATTTTCAGACAATACAAGCATAGTCATATGACACACTACGATCATTGAAATTTCACTTGACCGTCATAATATACTCGTAGATTGACCTTCGTAATTTGTCCGTATTAACCTTTAGTATTTCATGATATTTCACAAATATGCTTTACCTACTATAAAAATTAGCGAAATTTTTGAGTTAATATTGTGTAAGATCTGAATAGATCTTTGTAGCACTAAGATGTTCTAAGTGGTGTTTACCTAAGTATTATTTGTTATTAATTGAAGGGCAGTATGAATTGTCTAAGTCGTACAATATTGCGTGTTGAACCGCCGACCACTGACCTATCGTGTGAAAAACTTGCGAGTGCGATGGCACTCAAATGCTTCTGCCACTGCACATTAAAGTTCTTGATGAGACGAATTAACTGTTAAGAGACCTCAATTGGGACGACGAATCAATTAAGCAATTATACCGAATAATTTATTCCCTTGATGGACCCAGTTGATGATCTTATCGTTCCTTTAATAACATTAAAGTCGTTTGACCAGTTTATTAATTAGCTATATCAAGGGCGTGCACCGTGCACTTTGAGTAATCATAAAGCGTATGCATGATGAGCATGACAAATTAACCGTTTTAACTGGAGATACCTACCTACCCTAGTCATTGACTCGTATGTCAGTAGAAGACAAATATGCATGTCAAACACTGGTCAGGTCATCAACGCGCATCAAATGATTGAAGGCTGATCACGCAAGACATCTGACCTCAAAATATTTATTTAGATATGCCTCATACTAGACTAGATCGGGTTCAATAAAAACGACCATACCTACTATCGTAGCACTCATGTGAAAATTCGTTGCTTAATAAGGATATCTGAAAACAACTTACATAACTTGTCGCATTACCTGGTAGAACTGACTACGTCAGTAGGAGAAGAAAACTTCTCAACTGCTAGTAACTACGGACTAGAAACAGATTGCCTGATTTACGTAATGTCCAGGAAGCTGTTAGGTGCCCAAATTGCTGTTTGTGCTAAGGAGCTGTGTAGTTGTACAGGTGGATGTAAAAGAAACTCACTCAAAAGTAAACAGTTGCACCGCAGACAAACTGTTGACAACTCCTGGGGTGATGACTGAGGCGGTCGTCAGGACGCACGGGAAAACCAGTTCTTGTAGAATCAGTATCCCAATATTCCCAATGACTTAGCTAATGATGCAGGCTGCCAATGGACGTCAAAGATGTTCCGAAGAGCAGCTACTAAAGGTGGACGTTGAAGGAACTCACTCAAAAGTAAACAGCTGCACCGCAGACAGATTGTTGACGTAGTTAACAACTCCTGGGGTGATGACGGAGGCGGCGGTCGGGACACAAGGGAAAACCAGTTCTTTGTAGAATCAGTATCCCAATGACTTAGCTAATGTTGCGGGTTGCCAATGGACGTCAAAGATGCTCCAAAGAGCAGCTACTAAAGGTGGATGTTGATTGTTGAAGGAACTCACTCAAAAGTAAACAGTTGCACCGCAGACAGATTGTTGACGTAGTTGACAACTCCTGGGGTGATGACCGAGGCGGTCGTCAGGACGCACGGGAAAACTAGTTCTTGGAACCATTATCCCAATAACTGAGCTAATGTTGCCAATGGACGTCAAAGATGTTCCGAAGAGCAGCTACTAAAGGTGGATGTTGATTGTTGAAGGAACTCACTCAAAAGTAAACAGCTGCACCGCAGACAGATTGTTGACGTAGTTGACAACTCCTGGGGTGATGACGGAGGCGGTCGTCGGGATGCAAGGGAAAACCAGTTCTTGGTAGAACCAGTATCCCAATGACTTAGCTAATGTTGCGGGCTGCCAATGGACGTCAAAGATGCTCCGAAGAGCAGCTACTAAAGGTGGATGTTGATTGTTGAATGAACTCACTCAAAAGTAAACAGCTGCACCGCAGACAGATTGTTGACGTAGTTGACAACTCCTGGGGTGATGACGGAGGCGGTGGTCAGAACGCAGGCGCAGACCAGCCCAAACCCGCGCCAACGTTTGTACAGCGCGTATGTGAGGATGGTCAGCGCGAATAGATGGAAGTCGCAAGGAATGTACCAGGAGACTACGATGCACTGAAAAGAGATCATTTCAGAAAAAGAATTCATTTGATATCTAGTTTGGGGACCGAAAGAGAGTAATTACGTCAAGAAGTTGATTTTGGTAGACGAAAGCTTTATAACTTAAAAAAATCTGTTTGTTGTTGTTGTTGAAGGACAATTGAATCATGTATTTTTGTAATGATATCTCCTAATGCTCTCACGTTTTTGTTCATAGGTTCATAGTAGGCAAATATATCATAAGAAGTTCCTCCTTCTATTCCGCTAACTTCAAATAATATTTACCGCATTATCCGTGTTGATATAGTTGCTCAGCATGAGTATATTGAGCCACCAGTTGGTTCGGCACGCGTCCGTCTCGCCCGCCACGAACCTCTCCCACAGAGGGCCGGAGCCGGTGAGAGGGAAGATGGCACACACGTAGAATACCACCACTGCTAGAGCTACCACTAGTCTGAAAATAGTTTAAGTATCTTTAAAAAAATACAATACTTTAATACCTATTAAAGGCCTATTCAGACCTAAGCGGTATTCGCTACCATCTGCGGCAGAGAAAACCCAGTGGGTATGCGGTAAAAATACTGTTCAGACCTAAGCGGTATTCGCTTCCGCCTGCGGCAGAGAAAACGCTCTAGCCGCGGTACTTGATACTAAATACCTGAGCGAAACCCGCGTGGTATGTACCCACAGCGGCAGCGAATATCGCTCAGGTTTGAATAGGCCTTTATATTCGAGCGTCAATAGTCCAATAGTATCGATGTCGGAAAGGTCGAATCGAGATCCAAAGAATGCGGGTTTGAAACCCGCCTCCGCTGGACTATTGAAGTAAACTTAATCGTAAAACAAAAATATTTAGTTTTCCACGAGGATTTACAAATTACTAATATTTGTTTGTAAAAAAAATATACCCAGTGGCGAAGACAGGCATTAACAAATTCTAAGCATTAAGTTTATATGACATCGTCATTAGAGAAACTACGAGTACACATATAACTAACTACCTACTTGTCATAGAATAGGCAGTAAAAAGCACGGCCATTTGTTGTTATGTGAATGCAAATAGTATCTGACGCATATCCGTTTACATTTTATTTATACGAATAAATGTAACCACATAATTGAATTTGTATCATTGCCATTATTACTCAGACATCTCAATCAATTCAGCTAATTAAATCAATCAATTAAAACAGTATTCATATTATACCTTATGTATCTTTTCAATAGTAGCAAGAAGATGTTAGGAAGTTTCTCGTATGCTGTGATGGTCTTGGCCATGAGGAATCCGGAGATCACGAAGAAGGTGTCCACAAATACGTCGTCGTGAAGGATAAATATGGCAAACGGTGATAAAGTTACCTCCTAAAATGATATAAAGATCGTTAAAAGTAGATTTTAGAATCCTAAATGCCCTTGACAGTTATTTTTATAAAATCATACATAATACAATAGGGGCACAATTAAGTCTCTACAGTTAAAGGACTTTTCGTTAAGTACTTCACTTTTTAGAAGTCACTTACTCCTAAAAATGGATGAAAACGATTTTTCAATAAAGTTTTCCTAAATGAATGGCTATCTTTGAACTCAAAGAATCACTTTCACATCTTAATTCAGAAATCTAGTTGTCTTGGCAATTATAATATTGTAAGTATCTATTTCATTTCTATTATACGTATAAAGTATGTTATTATGTCGTTATACTTGCTTTATCAACTCCGATGCCATTGCTGATCGGCCCAGAATTCAGCATGCCAGCCTGATGGCACATTACAATGAAGCAGATTGTTAGGTATCGTATTCCATAGATAACTTCAATGCCGTCTTTTTGCATTTTCAGAAGGTCTTTCGAGTTTTCTTTCAGGCAGAAAGCTTTGCAGACATTGTAACCTGAAAGACCATGTTAATTTTACAACTATTTGATGGTAAAGAGAGATCTATGGAGGAATTAAACAAATACTCACTCAAGCTGTTACTGTTTTCTCTTCTAGCGTTAATTATTGTGCATATCAAACAAATTATGGCTAGTCCAACCATAAGAGCTCTGTAACAAATAATGTAAAGAATTGTTAAAAAATATATTCCGTTAAGATCAATCATACCGTACAGTAGCTATTTTTAGACAGAAAAGCATTTTTGATTCACTTTTTATGATAAATAAACTTTTATGCTTAAAGGAGTTTGCCAAATTATTCAGAATCATTAGCATTTTAAAGAATGCTAATAGACTTGGTAGCTATGAAATAATAGAAATGGTAAGAATCTCATCTAAGGCGGGGTACTCACCTGCCATGTAACACGTAACGTAGCATGTAACGTAATCAACCTTCAAGTGAGTACGGCTCGTCCACGGTCATCGCGTATCTGGCTGCGAGCTCCTGAATCCTACTGCGAGCCGTCTTTGTGTCTCTCTCCCTGCGAACCACGCGCGAGCAGCTCGCAGCGGGCTCGTGCCTATGTACTCACTTGATACAGTATCTGATACATTACACGCTACACGGCTAGTTGAGTACCCTGCTTAAGGGTTTTTGAAAGGTCATTAAAATACACAGGCAAACGTTGCTACGAAGGTACCAATAGGTACTAAGGAATACGTACACGAAAGCGTAGAACAGTGCGTCGAATTTCCTCGGGCTGTTTGTCTGCTGACAGGGCTCGCTCACAGCAATGCGCGGTCGCAGCCCAGCCGCGCTAAGATGGCTGCGGGCAAGTACCGCGCTCACCAGGCGTTCTACAGAACGTGGTTGGCATACCGAGGGTACACAAGCTCCCCATGTCAAGTGGGATAGTGGACGGACGTTTGGCGTATGGTGCTAGGAAAACAGAGTCAATTTAAACAACATAGCTGCGCTACACAAATGAGCTAAATAGTCCAGTTTTCTTTATAAACCATGTTTATGTAAGCACGCAAGCACTGGCATAACCAGGCGTTCTACTGAGCGTGATTAGCATACCGAGGGTATACAGGCTCCCCATGTCAAATGGGAGAGTGGACGGACGTTCGGCGTGTGGTGCTGGGAAAACATAGTAATTTAAACAACAATGCACTTCACGAATCGTCGCTTGCCTCTCTAACTGACGTATCTGTCATTTTTTTCAAAACTGAGATAACTACACCATCTTAATCAATTTTGCAAGACGAATCGATCTGTCTAATCGCCTGGAAATTTTGCAAAATGTCAGTTACGTCAGTTAGAGAGGCAAGCGACGAAATGAGCTAAATGATCCAGTTTTCTATAAAGAAAATGGTAGTAATAATAGGTAATGTTGCAGGTCCAATGACAGTTTAACTTTCCCGCGGTACAAACTTTACCTTCACTGGTTCGATTTTATTGACAGTCAAGCTTAAGGTCCTGGCTACACAGGAGTTGTAACGGTGGAAACGAGAAGTGGATGATAATAACGCCCGTATTCACAAACGACGCTTGCTTATCTGAAGCAGAAAATCAAACGCACAGCGTTGAATAGAGCTCTGTGATTGATTCGTGTGTCACCCTGTGCGTCTACGCGCATTGTGAGACCACATAGTAATGTTTATGAAAACGGGCGTTATAATCTTCAAAAATGTATAATGTAGGAAAGCATAATATCGTAAAATAATCATAAATAAGTAGCATAAAATCGCTTCCACCTTCGGCCTGGGTGAGATACAGGCCTAGAGCCTCCTCGTTGTGGATAGTAGAAAAATATTTACATGGTTTATGATGTGCGTCGCATGTTAATAACGAATTTGATTGCCTTTTGAAAACTATAATCTCATTTAGCATCAAGATACTAATTAATGTAGAGAAGATGTGCGTCGCTTAGGGTAAATTTTATTTCCATTTATGAATGATCTCACTTAGCATCAAGACACTAATTATATCGCACGGACTAAGGGCATTGTGTTTCAGCATGCAAATGTTGCAATAGGTAGGTACAGGTGAATCAGATAAGAATAATTATAGACCAATTAATAATAATAATATTAAATGTACTAAGTTTTTATAAATCTCAATGAATTCAGCTAATTAAATCAATCAATTAAAACAGTATTCATATTATACCTTATGTATCTTTTCAATAGTAGCAAGAAGATGTTAGGAAGTTTCTCGTATGCTGTGATGGTCTTGGCCATGAGGAATCCGGAGATCACGAAGAAAGTGTCCACAAATACGTCATCGTGAAGGATAAATATGGCAAATGGTGATAAAGTTACCTCCTAGAATGATATAAAGATCGTTAAAAGTAGATTTTAGAATCCTAAATGCCCTTGACAGTTATTTTTATAAAATCATGCTTATTACAATAGGGGCACTTACACAGCGCACAATTAAGTCTCTACAGTTAGAGGACTTTTCTTTACTTAACTAAGTGACTCCTAAAATGGATGAAAACGATTTTTTAATAAAGTTTTCCTAAATGAATGGCTATCTTTCAACTCAAAGAATCACTTTCACATCTTAATACAGAAATCTAGTTGTAATGGAAATTATAATATTGTAAGCATGTATAAAGAATATTATTATGTCCATGTACTTGCTTTATCAACTCCTATGCCATTGCTGATCGGCCCAGAATTCAGCATGCCAGCCTGGTGGCACATCACAATGAAGCAGATTGTTAGGTATCGTATTCCATAGATAACTTCAATGCCGTCTTTTTGCATTTTCAGCAGGTCTTTCGAGTTTTCTTTCAGACAGAAAGCTTTGCAGACATTGTAACCTGAAAGATATGTTAATTTTACAACTATTTGATGGTAAAGAGAGATCTATGGAAGAATTAAACAAATACTCACTCAAGCTGTTACTGATTTCTCTTCTAGCGTTAATTATTGTGCATATCAAACAAATTATGGCTAGTCCAACCATAAGAGCTCTGTAACAAATAATGTAAAGAATTGTTAAAAATATATCCCGTTAAGATCAATCATAACGTACAGTAGCTATTTTTAGACAGAAAAGCATTTTTAAGAGTCACTTTTTATCTATATATATAAAAATGAAACCCGTTTCGCGTTGTCACGGCATCACGTGTGAACGGCTGAACCGATTTCGATAATTCTTTTTTTTAAATGTTTGTGGAAGTCCAAGGATGGTTCTTACGGAAAAAAATATTAAGAAAATCTCTACGCTAAGGCGGTACGAAGTTCGCCGGGTCAGCTAGTGATAAATAAACTTTTATGCTTAAAGGAGTTTGCCAAAATATTCAGAATCATTAGCATTTTAAAGAATGCTAATAGACCTGGTAGCTATGAAATAATAGAAATGGTAAGAATCTCATTTAAGGGTTTTTGAAAGATCATTAAAATACACAGGCAAACGTTGCTATGAAGGTACTAATAGGTACTAAGGAAATACGTACACGAAAGCGTAGAACAGTGCGTCGAATTTCCTCGGGCTGTTTGTCTGCTGACAGGGCTCGCTCACAGCAATGCGCGGGCGCAGCCCAGCCGCGCTAAGATGGCTGCGGGCAAGCACTGCGCTCACCAGGCGTTCTACTGAACGTGGTTGGCATACGGAAGGCACGCAAGCACCCCATGTCAAGTGGGATAGTGGACGGACGTTTGGCGTGTGGTGCTGGGAATATTTAGTCAATTTAAATAATAGTGGACCACTTATACAAATGAGCCAAATGCTCTAGTTATAAATCTATAAGCAACATGGTAATAATAATAGGTAACGTTGCAGGTCCAATGACAGTTTAACTTTCCCGCGGTACAAACTTTACCTTCACTGGTTGGATTTATATTGACAGTCGACCTGCAGATCCTGGCTACACAGAAGTTGTAGCGGTGGAAACGAGAAGTGGATGTTATTAACGCCCGTATTTACATTGATGCTTGCTTATGTGAGGCAGCAAATCGAACGCACAGCGTTGAATAGAGCTCTGTGATTGATTCGTGTGTCACCCTGTGCGTCCACGCGCACTGTGAGACCTCATAGTAATGTTTATGAATACGGGCGTTATAATCTTCAAAAATGTATAATGTAGGGGAGCATAATATCGTAAAATCATAATAAGTAGCATAAAATCGCTTCCACCTTCGGCCTGATCATCACTGATACAGGCCAAGAGCCTCCTCGTTGTGTATAAAAAAATATATTTACATAGTTTATGTGCTTCGCATGTTAATAACGAATTTGATTGCCATTTGCAAACTATAATCTCATTTAGCATCAAGATACTAATTAATGTAGAGAAGATGTGCGTCGCTTAGGGCGAATTTCATTGCCATTTACGAATGATGTCACTTAGCATCAAGACACTAATTATATCGCACGGACTAAGGGCATTGTGTTTCAGCATGCAAATGTTGCAATAGGTAGGTACAGGTGAATCAGATAAGAATAATTATAGACCAATTAATAATAATAATATTAAATGTACTAAGTTTTTATAGAGCTTCAATATTAACTACTCATCGTCATTCAGCGATACCCAATATGAATAACATTGTAACTTAAAAAAGTTACACGTTTGAGTAACTTTCAACAGACAATTTTATTCTACACTCGACATCAAATAAATCGCACCTCCCGCGACAAGCATTTTCAAACGTATGCATCCCCACTTCCCACCAATATTGGCACCATTTAAAAGCCTAGTTCTAACCTTCATTTCATTAAAGGAAAGGTTTTTACCCCAAAAATGTGTCTTTAGAAGGATCCAGGGTCACTTCTTCAAAAAATAGGTAGTTACGCTTGAGCCAACTTTTATGGCTATAAAACTGTTAATCGCTATCCATCTGTTAAAGAGGACACGTGAGATCATTATTTGGTTTTATAACCATAAAAATTGGTCTAATGATCCCATAGGTGGACCCAAAGTGAGGTATTTTATCAAGTCACATTTATGGTAGGTATATGTTAATTATTTATTAAGAAATTAAATGTGTTTTTCTTTAAATTAAATGTTCTTTCAAATAACACCAATATTGTTGGGGCACCATGATTGTGTCAGAAGAAAATCGTTAAAGTTCGCGTCTCGAAAGGAGCGGTTTATTTGATGTTGAGTGTAGTTCATACGTCAAAAGTTGTACAAACGTGTAACTAAAGTTACAAGTTATCTTATCGGGTGTCGCAGATAACTTACTTAAATGCATACTGATCTTTTATCTAGTACCTACTCAATTTTATAACAAAAAGGACACTCACTTGTATAAAATCCAGTGCGTTTTCGTAGGGTTTTATGTCATCTAGCCGTCTCTTTTTCGCATGATCGCTCCTCTCAAGGGAAACTTCAGCTAAGCAGTACTGGGACTCCACTTCAGGATAGGTGGACATCCATGGCGGGTTCATGCATTGGTCGAAGTTGCCTAGTTGGTATCGGTTGCCAGAGAGAAGGCCAAGAGGCTGAGATGAAACGGAGTCCCATTCTATTGACAATAAGTACATAAACTTAGTCTATTCGAAAATGTATAAAAACATTATTTAACAACCGCTCTCCTTCGTTAGAATATTATTATTAAAATGTGATAGTAATTCTTTGAGTTGGAAAGATAGGTAGTGATTTAGATAAACTTCATTGAAAAATCGTTTCATCCACTTTTAGGAGTTACATATGCAGGTACTAAAAGTTCTATGTTTAGAGCTTTGATTGTGCGTGGTGCAAACGACCCCTATTTTAAACAATATGCACGATTTTACAAAAACACCTGACATGTGCATTTAGGCCTCTACAATATATTTTTAACGATCTTTATCATTCCTATAGCAGAGAAAAATGAAATTTAATTTACCTTCACTTTCACGAAAACTTTAATAGTTAAAAGTCCATCATTACACGTTATTAAGTATTCAGCTTAATTTAGAAAATAATAGAAAACTGCTGAACCTGACGATTCAATTTCCCGCCATCACAGATTACTAATAAAGTTGTTCCCGCCAAGAAGTCGCGTAGGTACTTTCTGGTTGACCACAGATTAAACAGAAAATAAATTTAATGCACAAGTAGGTCATATGCGATCATTACACGTTAAACGAGTTTATTGCTTTTGGAGCCGTACTCATTTGCATAATAAAACTTACCCCAAACAGCCCAAAGCGTAAAATTCTGCAAACTCCGAATCAACACTAACGTTTGGTTCAAACACGGCAGCTCCTCCTCAGTCCAATTCTGATATTTCAATCCCACCAACACATCTTCTAAATACATGTATTTACTACGGTTACTATTATCCGATTCATTTATATTAGCACTAACTTTTTTATTCACAGTTTCTTCTATGACGTCTACCGGTAATTTCGTAGTACTTTCAGAATATTTCACGTTATTCGCTACATATCCCACTGTACAGGTGAATAGTAAAACTACGTGAGCAAGTATACGTTTCATCGTGGAGGACTGATGGTAAACTGAGATTAAAAAAAGTATTTGACTTTATAAATGGAGGCATCAGGTGTTGCATGATCAGTAATATAATCAGAGTAATTAGCCAAGTTCGCGAGATTGCAGATCGATGTGTTTAGTCGGATCATTGTGTCTGCGGTGGTTGTCTTGCTCTGTATTGTAGGAATCTTTTTTTTTATTTGCTCTTGGAATTCTTTTAGCGACAATCATAGCAATATTTTTTATTTGTTTATTTTATGTATTAGGAAGACCAGCGTTTACATAATTACTTATTTTACAATTAATAACACTTAATAACCACTTAATGGTCTGCTTTAGGTACGTATCAGGATCTGCTTTAAATACTATCTACTTATTTTGCTTTGTTAAGTTTGTGCCGGATTAGGAGTACTATTCGTACCTACCCCATTCACATTCCCATCTCTCGTTCCCATCGCTACTTATCCAGTTAAAGCCAAGTATCGGGATAGTTCGGGAATAGCAGTAAACGCCATCTAGAGAGAGTTCCCAAAACTAGCTACCCCTATTTTATCTTACAGGTTCAAAATAACACGAGGTGTATTCACACATAGGGGTGGTTGAGCCTTTACTGATATAAAATAATATGGGGTGTAAATGCTAGATGTCGCTTGAATTTAGAACCATTCGCAAATAAAAATATTATAAAGTGCATTAGACCTACCAATGCGATTTTATTATTTTACTACTCTACTTCGTAATATTTATTCCACGCATTTACTTAGCCTCTATGAATAATTTTATTTTCTGTTTAATCTGTGGTCAGTTAGAAAGTTTTTAGCGGGAACAACTTAATAGTAGGNAACCACTAGACCAAACGGCCGACAATACAAACCTAGCATTTAAAGTCTCGCATAATATTGTATTTAATGCGCGTTGAACTTTCTTCTCTCACTCTCTCTCATATTAATTAAATTGTTATTTAATTTGAAATCTACCTAATCAATTTAATTTCAAAAACCACTTACAATAGTTTTAATAATCTAGATTTATTATAGATTCAGTAAAATAATAATATTTTATGTAATAATATCAAATAAATGTAATTTTAAATATAGTTCCATATTTTACTGAATTTTACTAAATCAATATCAACTAAACACACTCTACTCAAGTGTAAGTGGTGTAGTAGAAACTAATCGAGTATAGTTTGGAGATGACTTTTTTTACTAATCTCCTCCAAACTATACACGATCAGTACGCAAAATTCGTGTATAGTTTGGAGTCACAGATTTACAAACAGGTTACAGGCACTCCGAAATATACACGAGCAGTTTCCTATGGGTGCGTTCTGTGCCATGTATAGAACGGAAAGACGCCGCGTCTTCGTGGATGAAATGATCTATACCTAATTACCTAGTACCATTCCAGAGTGTAATTTTATATTGATTGTTTTATACCTATACTTACCTTTTTTATTTTATTTTTAACGTCGGGAAACGGTCGATGGGGATGGCCAGTGGGTTATAATATGTGACTCCCCGTGTGCTCATCAAAGTCGGGACCTACCCACTACTAAAACCCGACGGTGTCCACGGGAGCCCAATGAAACGGTGCCGCGATTGTCCTAGCCTTCAATCCCCTTCTCCAGATTTTTTACAGAGCTTTTGTTCCTCATGGATCTGGTACAAGGACCCCCGGCCCGCCGTAGTAGGTTATGATCTGCTCCATGCTGCTGCTCAGCTCTACTGATCATAGAAATACTGAGAGCGGCCCTCCCAAAGAATGGGCCCGGGCACTCGATTATTTCTAAACCATACAAGATTTCTTCAAAAACTAGTTACTGATCTTGAAAGTGCTTCATTTAGCTCTATCAAACGGTATCAATAGTAGGTTACAGAATAAACTGAATCTAATACTACCGAAAATTCAAGGTTTCCGCTTCCATACGCGTCTGAAATTGCATTTGCAGTAAAGGTTCGATCAAATCAACGCGTGCAGTGGTGATGGCGATCAGACGTAAACGCATTGATAGCCATCGCGCACGGGGCTGCCACGTGTTGGTTTGGTCGAACCTTAAGGCTTGGTATTTCTGCTTAAGTAGGTAAATCTTAGCTTTTAGTTTCACTGTTTAGTACTTCAAAAATGAACAATAAAAACGACTAAACGGGATGTTTTCTCTACCACCCGGCCTTATGTAACAACTACTTAAACACACATTTAAATAAATCACGTGGACATGTTACCTAGCTATCTAATATTACAGACAGCGGCACATCAAGCAAGCTCTAAATGAAACAAAACATATTGTTGTTACTTGTTAGTAATTTATTTTATTATAAATTACCTAGAGATAGATTCACTATTCAATGTGCAAGTTGAATTAGTACTTAAACTTATATACGTAGTTTTTATCTTTCTTTTACTTCCAATAACGCAATAAATAAGCTTATGGAAAGTGAAGGAAGGACATCGTAAAGCGCGCGTCGATCAGCCCGCCCGCGATTTTGAACCGCGGCCGTTATGGTCATGGTACGACTACGAGTAAGTAGGTAAGTACCTACATCCAAAAAAATCGTGGCTTAAAATGTAGATAGGTACGAGTAGGTTCATTTGTACTTAGTAGGTACATTTGTTGCGGGTTTGCGTTCGCATAGTTAGAGCTTGAGAACACTGTGAGTTCTTCGCATAGGAACTAGGTACGCATAGGAAGGAAGGATGAATCTGTCAAACAAGGTGAGGGTCTAAGATTTGGGACTGGAATTTTAAATTGTTTTTACCTGTGGGGACCTATAAGTGGTTTACTCGTTGCCTATCTTATGTCATTATTACACACTGTAAAACCCTGGTTTTCCTAATAGTCCAGTCAATAAAGCATTATAGATGGAAATCCGTGGAACACAATTTTTGACTTCGGGACTTTATTTAGACTAGTTAAGAGGTAAACATAACAAAAGTCCCCGCCCTTAGCCCTTGAGCCGGCGGGGAGAGGGGGGTTTAAAGGTACCACTTTTCGGTTTTTCGCTTAATCCTCGGAAACTATGCGTCCTAGTGACATGACTACTATGAACCAAAAAAAGCTTATTCAATTTGCTGCAGGTGAGATAGTCAAGTTTTTCTATATCTTGTATAGTTTTCGCGGCATCTGCTCTAGAAGGTCTGTAATATTGGAAATTTTATTTTTGTCTTACATGTTCCCATTAGGAGAAAATCGACTAAATCAACATTGAGCAAACATTCTAGACCTGCGGAAGCATGGTAAGCCTAGTTCCAGGGAGGGGACTGCACCGTGCGTATATTTAGACGAACCAATTGGAGCCACTTTTGACTCCTCATCACTCAAAAAGTACTGTGCATTAACACTTCAAATTTGGCTCACGTGTTGAGACTTGCATAATAAACATCAGCTTCAAATTTCATAAATATACCTCAAACGGTTCTTTAGGTATTAACGTCCAAAAATCTACATGTCTGACCTATAGACTAAATTCTAACCACTTCCAGATGACATTGAAGGTTCAAATTTGGCATTTAGATAGGTAGCTGTGTAAATTCAAAGGAACAAATAAAAAACCAGTACATTTTAACATTTCACAGGTGATAGATAGATTTTAGTGTTCTAAATGTCGATTTTTGAACATCAATATCTAAATAACCGTTTGAGGTATATTTATGAAATTTGAAGCTGATGTTTATTATGCAAGTCTCAACACGTGAGCCAAATTTGAAGTGTTAATGCACAGTACTTTTTGAGTGATGAGGAGTCAAAAGTGGCTCCAATTGGTTCGTCTAAATATACGCACGGTGCAGTCCCCTCCCTGGAACTAGGCTTACCATGCTTCCGCAGGTCTAGAATGTTTGCTCAATGTTGATTTAGTCGATTTTCTCCTAATGGGAACATGTAAGACAAAAATAAAATTTCCAATATTACAGACCTTCTAGAGCAGATGCCGCGAAAACTATACAAAATATAGAAAAACTTGACTATCTCACCTGTAGCAAATTGAATAAGCTTTTTTTGGTTCATAGTAGTCATGTCACTAGGACGCATAGTTTCCGAGGATTAAGCGAAAAACCGAAAAGTGGTACCTTTAAACCACCCTCTCCTTGCCGGCTCAAGGGCTAAGGACGGGGACTTTTGCTATGTTCACCTCCTAACTAGTCTAAATAAAGTCCCGAGGTCAGAAATTGTGTTCCACGGATTTCTCTCTACACCGTCGTTAAGG
This sequence comes from Ostrinia furnacalis, assembly GCF_004193835.3. Taxonomy (NCBI): domain Eukaryota; kingdom Metazoa; phylum Arthropoda; class Insecta; order Lepidoptera; family Crambidae; genus Ostrinia; species Ostrinia furnacalis. Next base: position 3,415 of record NW_021137613.1, on the reverse strand, counting down.
CATTCATTGACTGGACTATAAATAAATAAATAAATAATTGATCAAGCTAATAAGACTTCATAGTTAGGCTTCTGCGTTTCTGAAAACAGTAGTTTTACTTGAAGAATAACTCGTGTTAATGAATAACCTACATACCTAATGCTTACAGTTTTAATCTTGAGTTTTAATTCAAGTGTTTCAAGTAAGTTTGGTGCTGATGTAAACATAAAGTAGGTAAGAGTTAGGGTTTTCCGTATAGTGGGCATAGCCATCGTATGTTCCATCATCATCATCATCATCATTTCAGCCATAGGACGTCTACTGCTGAACATAGGCCTCCCTTAATGATTTCCACGATGGCCGGTCACATCGTATGTTATACCTAGGTAATACGAATATGTATCATAGTGGATCCGCGCCTGGGGGTTTTGATAGTAATCAGTGATGAATAATCGTCCACGTGTAAACATTATTGGAATGTTGAACTTGAAATCGATCGAATAAAATAAAATGAATAAATAATATGCTAGGTGATATTGGTAAAACATATTAGGAAGATAAATAATACATCACGATGTCTAAAACAGCCAACTTGGCTTTTATTTTAGAAACCATCACTTGCAGTGAGAAAAAAACAAACGAATGCTCAAATGCTGACTAAATTATATGCACCTATCTGTCTGTAACCATAGGTTCTATCAACATCGATCTGCAAATGGTCCATATTAGTTCAGTCGCCTAGTCTTAGATTGCGGTCAAATACCTGCCTTGTCTTGCATAAAAAAAATAAAAATATTGTTAATAGAGTGCGCCTACACAATGCGCTACGTACGAAGGTACTGCACTGCACCGCACTGCAAGCTTATTTTGTTGCTGCTGGCTTCCTGTTTTTTTTCGTAACCAACTTAGATGCTAGATCTAATTTTGCATAGATATTACATTTATGTACCTAGTCCTACCTGTTTTTTTTTATTACCTACGCAAACAAATGTTTACAAAAGCTCACTGCTCTGTGTATCTGTGCTTTTCATATTGCTGAAAGTATTATTTGGCGGAACTCGTTACACAACTCTTTACAGTGTATTTATTATTTTCATTGATTTTACGATAAAATGCTACAAATTGGAGTAGAGCGTATAAATATTTCTTGATGGTAGAAAATGTATGGAAACATAATTTAAAAGTATCTCGTAAAATGGTACCACATCTACCCATATCCATAATGTGTTACACACCTGTTTTGTGTGGCTTTCACCGCTCATTTAAACAATTCTTGGAAGTCAAATAAGCATTCGTGCTCTTATGGACGTCGCTAGCTAGTGTCCGAGATTCGTTTTAAGATTGCCTATAGGGTGTATTACAGAAGTAGAGTAGGTACTTATTTATTTATTGGCATGAGCTTACCTAACTTTGTTTTCAAAACGTAGGTATGACGACTTAACACCCTACTGATGTTATTTAACATCATTGCTACGATACTACTGTTAGGCTGAGTTGCACCCCTTACTTTAACCGTAACTATAACGATAACAGTTGTTTTTTGTATGCAGTTTGACAGACTTTTGAGGTTTGTTTTATTTAAAGTCAGATGATGCAACCCAGCCTTAGTTAATAAGTGTGACCTTTAAAATTGAAAGATTAGGTACTCCAGTAATGAAACCAATTGATCTAGGTAGCACTCATGACCGTTGACTGCCGAGACACTAGACATAGTATAATTTTATTGTTAGAGGTTTACCGGTGGGCCCCGTGACGTCCGACGTGTTAAAATAAAAAAGCTTTTTATTAAGCTCACGTAACCTTAATAACAGCATTCGGACAATTGTATCAATAAAATGATTTCATATCTATCAAATACACAACAAGAGAAGCTTTACTGAATTTTTGAAAATGGAACTCGTATTACAAATGGCAAAGAGCTTTTACAGAACTAACTTTTGCCTGCGGCTTCATCCGCGTGAAATTTAGTTTGTGATAGATCGTCATAAATTATAGCCTATATGATATTCTGGGTTACAAACAATAATACTGTAAAGTTTCATCAAAATCCGTTCAGTAGTTCGACTGATTGCAATAATATTGTATCCTATTAAATTATCAGATATTTGTGATGCTGACTGTACGAATATTCGTATGTCGTCATAGTATTGTAACAATGTTTCTTCCTCTGGCAGCTACTTACATTGAATAGCAGTAAAATTAAAATAATTAAATTGATAGATTTGTTATTTGACCTCCGTTTCACGACTTTAGATGAGATCCTGCCTAAAATATGAAACTGTATCACCTGCCACCTTGGTAATACCCAATATAAATATACAGTGTGTCTAGTCACCGAAGTCCGACCCGTTCAGGTGCAGTAGTATGATCAATTTTATTGACAAATCCACTGTAATAAAACATTTTATCTCCACTATTAAAAATTACAGCTATTTTAATATTTTTATTTTCTGAGTCCGGTGGATTCATTTATTTAGCGAAATCTACCGATGTAAAAGACCTATAAGTATAAAAGTAAATTCGTTCGATAGCTAAAAAAGTAAGCAATAAGTTGGCATCAAAAAGTTTACCAAAAGCTCCCATTTAAATCTCTGACACACCTGTAACGTAGAAAAAAAAGTAAATATTGATGCCTCTTTTTAAAATTTTCAATGTTACAAAAAAATAAGACCGTAGATAATGAAACTAGAATATGCAATGAATGACATCAAAAAGTTAAAATACCATTAAAATCTTAGTAAACACTTGAAACATAAAAATGATGCTTGTTTTTTTATCCACAACGAAGAAGCTCCTGGCCTGTATCTCACCTGATGGTAAGTGATGATCAGGCTAAAGGTGGAAGCGAGCTTCACCCGGAATCCTCAACCACGGAGGAACTAGCTATCTTACGTCTAACTGCCGGAACTTTTGTTTTAAAAATTTTCAATGGTACAAAAAACTAGACTGTAAACATTTCTTTCCACTTTTTAGATGCAATAAGTCATTACCTAAAAACCTAAGCTTTAAGTCAACTAGTATAGGTGTTATGTTATGGTGTATTCATTAAAATAGCTGTAATTTTTAATAGTAGGTATACAATGTTTTATTACAGTGGATTTGTCGATCAATATACACTTGCGTGCAAAAGTATGGAATCACTTACATGAAGTTGTTTCCACGCGATCTTGTGTACTAACCAATTTGTTAGTAACAAAAAAAGTAGCACCATTTTAAAGATTAAACTTTTAACTTTAAATTGATACCAAATTCATTTAAATCATACCAGTATTTAAAAAGATATCCCGGCTGATGTGAAAAAGTAAGGAAAAAGGCATGTATCAACTGTTTGATACGTCGCGAGTTGCGGCCTATTTACCCCTCATAAAAGTAAGTGTTTTCGGATTTTTGCTTTCACACGTTGATTCATACACATCTCCGCTTCTTTAGACACTTT
>NW_021137611.1:0-568 GCF_004193835.3 Ostrinia furnacalis | reverse complement strand
TTTTTATTTATTTTACTTTGCTCATACAACCCTGACGCTTGAGCGGTGACGTAGATCAATTCTAAACACAAAAAAAATGCGCTCTTGTGAGCGTAGTAGTAAGGTGCGATTTCGAATGCACCATGTGCGTTGGATATTTTGCATTATTATTATTACCGTTAAAATGTCGGCATCTGATCCTACACAAAGGAGTGCAATTTCTGTTGCTACTATTATGTATTCTGTGCTTTCACGCCTATAAAACCACTGAACCGATTTTGATGAAATTTGGAATATAGATAGTTTGAGTCCCGGGAAAGGACATAGGATAGTTTTTATCCCGGTTTTTGAAACAGGGACGCGCGCAATAAAGTTTTTCTGTGACAGACAAAATACAAAGCTAGTAATTTATAAACAAAATCTAATGAATCTAAAAGATTTTCTTTCTATTCAATTTAAATAGCGAAAGAGCCACTTTTACATTTTATAGTTCAGTATTTTTTATCCGACTAAAAATTTTAATATTCATATGAATTTTAGGGTAATTTTTTTCGAGTAAAAGAAACCACAAAAATCAACTTGTTAAACG
>NW_021137610.1:0-1913 GCF_004193835.3 Ostrinia furnacalis | reverse complement strand
CCTTAATGTAAGTTATAGCCTGACCAGAAACATAAAAACCCTGGCATAGAGGCGCATCAATTGCATTTGATAGTGCAACACTGAGTACAGTCGTACCTGTGTTAAATTAATAGGCTAACTTTATGTATCAGGATTCAGGATTGCGGGCTAATTTAATATTTTCATAAATTAACGAAAACATATTATTATAGGTAACCTGGTTTAAATAAATTAAATGAAACCATCAATCAAGCTAGTAGGATTTATTTTATTATTCATCAATAATCAAATTCAGAACTTGAATATTCAACTACAATGTCTGCTCATGAACGCTTCAAACTCGGTACTTCTTTCCCAATTCCATAAAATTCAACACTTAGAAAGTGACAAAAAACTTTAAAATAGGTAGTTGAAACAAACCACAGCTAATGTTTATAGTGGACTGTACTATACGATAAACATGTCAGTCAATTTGACAACCTTTGTTGGAAACATTATTCAATGAAAATATTGTCCGAACCCATGGACCTATAAAAAAAGGCGGACGGAACTCGCGCTACAACAAAACTGTGACGCAAAATTTTGGCGTTTGTCTATTGTGTGAGTGAATTTAGGGATGCCATGTTAGCCAAAACATTTTACCCATTTATCTTAAGAAAAACATAGATGGGCAGATATGTTACTTGGAAATTTAGACGAAATTATATCGTGCCATTTGAAAAGGATGAAAGATGAATACGTTGAGGTAGACGCGAAATTTTCAAATTTTCTTACTTTGTTTGCAAGTCAGTGTCAGGTACGAATTACGATTCACGCAGTTACAAATGATCAATCTTGTGTACCTACGTAATCATAATCTTATGTATCAACAATATTATTATCTCTGATAGATTTTAACATACAACCTGACACTGACTTGCAAAAATATAAGAAAATTTGAATTTCGCAGTTCCACGCCCTAGGGAAGGATCAAATCTGCCTACGAAAATATATCCCATTAAAAAAAACACAGTTATTATGATAAATTATTTTATTTCAATAGTATGCGTATTAAACACCTAAATAGTCTTAAAATTATAGATTTCCCACTTTTCGGGTAATTTTCCCACGTAAATAACTGAGAACACTGGCCTTTGACGTATTATTTTGTCGGGTGATTGACGTTTGATTTTAATATTTTAATGTTTATAAAATCGGGGAAATAAGTGATTAGATTATTAGTTTATCTGTGAAATGTGATCCCTTGAATTTTGTTCGTTCGATCAGAACGGTTTTTACACAATTTTACCACGCAAGGCATGTCGTATTTGTGTTTTTTTTCGCCGCGTAAATATATCAACTGTGTGAAGTTTGCACTCGAAGTGGTGTATCAGGGTATGAATGTGTGCGTGCCGGCCTGTACGTACAGGCGAGCTGGTATATCCTAATGTCACAGTATTTTGTTGATGAGAATCCGTCCGACTTTTTTTATAGGTCCATGTCCGAACCCTTGGTATTTCTCTTCGACAAATACTTTATAGTTCCAAAATACTGAACTGTCCTATCCCTGACATTGACAGCGTGGCGCCACCGTCAATACCGGATCGCTGGTTCCGATTTTTGCCATGTTGGAAACCATATAGTTGAACGATGGTAGCGCCCCCCTGTCATTGAGTTTGGTGGGACAGTTCAGCGTGGGTCATCTATAACACATTGTGAACCACTTTTCTTTCACGACTATAAAAATATTTTAGCAATTTCATGTACAAAATCAATTGCGCACATTTAAAATAAAGTTTGTTTACACTTTGACAGCAATAGACTGACATGCAAGGTGACATGTCACTGAAGTTTTTAGTTATTGTTGCCACTAAAAGAAATTAGTACCATTAGATTTCCGCAACATGGCGAGGGTTTTTATGTTCCTGGTCAGGCTATACAAAAATAGGATTATT
>NW_021137609.1:0-87796 GCF_004193835.3 Ostrinia furnacalis | reverse complement strand
TACTCTTATAGCTCGAGCAATTATGCTGTCGTGTGAACAACTACCACAAGGTCCCTCGTTATCAACTCTTAATATTAGTATTAACTCTATATCGGAAGATTCCCCTACTGAATCCATTACTATTGACCAACTGAACAATGATAGTGATTTAGGACTAGACGTGAAAAATCAACTGTGTGATTTACTTAACTCACGGCGCGAATGTTTTGCATTCTCGTTGGACGAGTTAGGTAGAACGTCGGATACTGAAATGCACATAAAGGTAAAGGACTCAGAACCGGTAACATACAGGCCGTATAGACTTTCGTTCTCCGAACGCGAAAAGGTGAATACGATTGTAAGTAGTATGCTGGCAAATGGAATTATTCGCGAGTCTCGGTCTGAGTATGCCAGCCCAATACTACTAGTTGCAAAGAAAAATGGCGACACGAGGCTATGCGTCGATTATAGGGCCTTGAACAGAAAGACTGTCAAGGAAAAGTTTCCCATGCCACTGATCGATGATCAGATTGACAGCCTTTCTGGTCAGGTTTTCTTCACAACTCTTGACCTCACATCTGGGTATCACCAGATACCAGTCTCTGAGGAATCCAAGCATCTGACGGCATTTGTCACGCCCGATGGGCATTACGAATATAATCGCATGCCCTTCGGGCTGACAAATGCACCAGCCGTATTCCAGAGGCTCATTCTAAATCTGTTGAAGAGACAGAATATTCCTGGGGTATTAGCATACATGGATGATATTATAATAGCATCCAAAACTATAGATGATGGAATGGAGAAACTGAGCTTAGTTCTGGATTTACTGAAAGAGGCTAATCTCACTTTGAACTTGTCTAAGTGCAACTTCTTTAGAAAATCTATAGAATATCTCGGTTTCGAAATATCCAATGAGGGCGTAAAACCCGGTCAGAAAAAGATAGCGGCAGTTGTTGGGTTTAAAGCACCGCAGAACGTACACGAAATACGACAGTTTGTCGGCCTTTGTAGCTTTTTCAGGAGGTTCGTACCTGGTTTTGCTACACTGGCCAGGCCTCTTACCATGTTGACAAAAGCTAATGTGCCTTGGGTGTGGGGTACAGACCAAATAGATGCTTTTACGAAACTTAAGGAGATACTAACAACCCGTCCAGTGTTGGCCATCTATAACCCTAATTATGAGACAGAGCTCCACACGGATGCCAGTTCAATGGGATTGGCTGGTATTCTGATGCAGCGCCCTGATGAAAAGTCACCCTTGAGACCTGTAGCCTATTTCAGTAGGCAGACAACGGCAGACGAACAACACTTTCACTCATATGAACTTGAAACTCTTGCCGTTGTCGCCTCCCTTAATAGGTTCAGGGTATACCTAATTGGCATCACCTTTAAGGTGATTACGGATTGTAATGCAATAATTATTGGTTTAGGTTAGGTTAGAACTGTGACCACAACGCACGAGCCGAGCGAGCGAAGCCAGAGTCCCGCTCCAGTCATTCAGTCAAGTTCCAGAAACGAATCGGTCTATTCATTATTATTGGTTTAGGTTAGGTTAGAACTGTGGCCTTACGTTTTATTCGCGAAGAACGTACTTCTGTACGTAGTATTTATTATTATTCTATGGTATGAGTGAAAATATTATGGTAATGTTTAGGGATAAAAGTGTTATGATAAAAAACAGTAGGAGTTTAAATATATTTACATAAATGATATTATTAATTAAAATTTTCGGAAACATGAGTGTTATGAACCTCGCCGGTAGCACTACAAATAGTATGAGAGAAAACTTTAGGATGAAAAATTTTAGGAAGAGTGATCATTCGGATTTAAAATCGTTAGGAAGAACAATTTCGGGTAAATAACTTTAGGTGAGCCAATATGGACCCATTCTAGACCACATAACTATTATCTGTAGAAATAGGACAATTTGGGGAATTGTTGGCCTATGGGGTCGTTTATTATTCACTTCCCACTCTCATCATTTCAGCCACAGGACGTCAACTGCTGAACATAGGCCTCCCCCAATGATTTCCATAACGCCCGGTTGGTATCGGCCTGCATCCAGCGCCTCCCTGCTACCTTTAAGAGGTCGTCGGTCCACCTTGTGGGTGGACGTCTTACGCTCCGTTTTCTGGTAGGTACGTGGCCTCCACTTCAACTTCCTAAATCTCTATCTTCCCCATCCTCACTCACTCAAAAACACGTGACTTGTATTTTTCTAAAATTACCTTTAAACAAGTAAGAGCAAAAAGCAAAATCATAGATTTACTGACGCCAACTTTTGGTTTAATAATAGCACGTTTAACAAATAGTAGGTACGTTATTTAATAATTTAATTGCGAATAATTTTATTCGCATAGTGACTAAAATAATGATGCAAACATGGTGAGATTAGGGTTAAGTTATATCAATTTTGTCACGGTACATTAAGTCTAGTATCTAAACCAATTAAGAAAAAAAATGTTGTTTGATTTTAAATAGTATAATTATGTACTTCATCATCATCATCATCATCATTTCAGCCATAGGACGTCCACTGCTGAACATAGGCCTCCCCCAAAGCTTTCCATGTTGATCGATTGGTAGCGGCCTGCGTCCAGCGCTTCCCCGCTACCTTTACGATGTGGTCGGTCCACCTTATAGGTGGACGTCCCACTCTGCGTTTTCCGGTACGCAGCCTCAATTCCAGAACCTTGCTGCCCCATCGGCCGTCAGTTCTGCGTACTATGTGCCCTGCCCATTGCCACTTGAGCTTGATAATCCGTCGGGCTATGTCAGCGACTTTAGTTTGTTTACGGATCTCCTCATTTCTGATTCGATCTCGTAAAGAAACACCAAGCATAGCCCACTCCATAGCACGCTGTGCAACTTTGAGCTTCAATACTCAATACGTTTATTGCTTCTGTATAAGGTCACGTTTTCAAGCCATAAGTCATCACTGGTAACATTATGTACTTATGTGACTTGAATAAATACCTAAATCAAAATGATGTAACCGATCTTGCCTGTATATTGCTGGATGTCATTTAAAAGTCTGAATTCCTTTGCCACTTAAAAATATGAAAGAGCTTTTTTATCTGTGCATAAAACCTATGCGGGAATTTCGTGGGACTTTTTGGCGGGAAAGTAAAACGTCATGTCAATTTAGTTTTCTTTTTTTTTTAAATGCGTATAATAATGGTGGAATTAACTAACATTAGTGTTCTTGAACGTGCAAGAAGTCTGTGTGAGGTCTCAGTAGAAAAGCATATTTACTGAAACTTTAAGAAAGGAATACCTACCATTGTTACATTCCACAATCACTATACATTGCAAAGATTTTTTATATTTACTTGAAATGCAACTTATTTACTTGACACTGGCTAAATGCGCATATTTCTCGAAGCCATGAGGAAAATTAAAAAAGAAGAGAGTATCGTTTTTTAGTCTGTGGCGCTTAGGTGGCGCTCGTCCTACATTTTTTACAATTACCTACGAAATTAATTAATTTTTAGAGGTTAATATTGTGAAAATAATATTTTAAACAAATATTGTTCTAAAGTCTGGTATTACAGTAATAAATAGGGCAAATATTTTGCCATCAGGTTTTATGAATTATGTTTTACGACAAAGATTTAATGAATAGTAAGTCCCTTGGAAAAGTTTGGCGCGCTGCTCATGATTTCAAGGAAGAATCTGATGAACAAGCATCTATGGCGAGTATTTGGTATGTTAAAATTAAATTAACTTTACTTACCTACTTTAAGTTTTAGTGCCTTAAATAATACAACATTTAAAATTGTGTTTTTGCTGTCTGGACTTATAGCCTTCTAAATAGTGTTTTATCTAATAGTGAAGACCCACATTATTAAGAACAGGTACACCCACCTATAAGATCGTTTCATCCACGAAGACGCGCCCCACCAATTTTTGGTCGAGGGAAGCGCGGAGTGCGAGGAGTTTGATCCGAGCAATCCGAGCGCCATTTATGTCAGATAATGTAGTGTGAGTGTGCACTCATTGAATAATTTAACGTGTACCGATAACACTCAAACATTCGAGGAAGAATGGTGGGGCGCGTCTTCGTGGATGAAACCATCTATATTATCTGTCTCTCTCTCTCTTATGAACTGTAACTGGCCTACTTATAGATTTACAAAGATTGATAACAGTAAATACAAATGAGTAGGTTATCTTCATAGAAACGCACCGAGCGCGGTTTGTATGTGAGCGCGCGCCAATAAGTATGCGGCGCGCACGACTTACACAAAACTTTATCGCGCGCGTCCCTGTTTCAAAAACCGGGATAAAAACTATCCTATGTCCTTTCCCGGGACTCAAACTATCTCTGTTCCAAATTTCATCAAAATCGGTTCAGTGGTTTAGGCGTGAAAGCGAGACAGACAGACAGAGTTACTTTCGCATTTATAACATTATAGTATCTAGTAGCTAGGTATTGATATCGTGTTATTTTCAGCGACAAGCTAGACTTGTGGGTCGATAGCGATCACGAAGACGCTAGCAGACGGCTCTCGCTTCGAACGTCGTCGATATTCGTCGATGGCGCAGCTCGGCTGTACAAGCGAAAAATAGAATCGCTATTTGAAGGTAACTATAATGTAATAAATTAGAACAGAATAGAACTCGTTCTGAACATCCTTTGTCCAGCAGTGGACGTCATTTTGCTAAAACGAACGAACGAAGAATATATAACTTTTTTTTTTTGTACTTGTTTCGTTTTCTTCATTGAATGACAGCACGCAGAACTGATAGCCGTTGAGGCTGCAAGGTTCTGGAATGGACGCCACGTATCGGCAAGCGCAGGGTGGGATACCTACTTACCCACAAAGTGGGTAGAACGCTGGATGTAGGCCGCTGCCACCCGGCCAATCTGGAAATCATTGGGGGAGGCCTATGTTCAGCAGTGGACGTCCCGTGGCTGAAATGATGATGATTAAATACAAATTACAAACTGTAATTGTATATTATCGTACTTAGTCGTAGACTTTTTACCCGACTGCATGACGGAAGATAATGTGTTGTGAAAGATCTTGCTTCTGGCGCTCTGCATTCAACCCACGCGCAGAATTTATAGATGGATACTTACATTTTTTATAATTTTAGATACACAAAGATTGGACCGAGATATGTCTAAACGAAGGAGATATCGCTGTTCGATCGATAGTAATCAAGGTAAGATAAATAAATATACACTCAACATCAAATAAACCGCACCTTCCACGACGCGAACTTCAAAGATTTTCTTCTGACACAATCATGGTACCCCAACAATATTGGTGTTATTTGAAAGCCCAATAAATATCCTTTAAGAAAAACACATTTAATTTCTTAATAAATGATAAGCATATACCATAAATGTGACTTGAATAAAGACCTCACTTTGGGCTCACCTCTGGGATCAATTAGACCAAATTTTATGGTTATAAAACCAAATAATGATCACACGACGTGTCCTCTTTAACAGATGGATAGCAATTAATCCCAACTTAACAGTTTTATAACCATAAAAGTTGGCTCAAGCGTAACTACCTATTTTTTGAAAAAGTGACCTTGGATCCTTCTAAAGACACATTTTTGGGGTAAAAACCTTTCCTTTAATGAAATGAAGTTTAGAACTAGGCTTTTAAATGGTGCTAATATTGGTGGGAAGTGGGGATGCATACGTTTGAAAGTGCTTGTCGAGGGAGGTGCGATTTATTTGATGCCGAGTGTAGATCGTTTCATCTACGAAGACGCGCCCCACCATTTTTCCGTTAATGTTTGAGTGTTATCGGTACACGCTAAATTATCCATGAGTGCACACCTGCACACGCGCTCTACAATAATGACGCTCGGATTGCTCGTATCAAACTCCATGCACCCGCGCTTCCCTCAACCAAAAAGTGGTGGGGCGCGTCTTTGTGGATGAAACGATCTAAGTATATATTATTTTACTTCTTTATTTATCCTCTTTTGCTCTGGAAGTGAAATCTATATTTAGCTTCGATCACTTCCTTTTTTCTTCCGAAAAAAAGGAATTTTCCGCTGGTTTTCAATTTAGGCATAATTTTCCCTATTTATTTTGTCCCCCGTACCAATATTTACATATGGAATTTTCCAGACATGTCGCAAACGTACACAGATCCCGAATTCCATGGAACAATCGTCAGTGACGTGTCAGAAATGGAATCGGGATCCCATGGATTTGACGAATCAATTCCAAGTATAGAACAGCGAAGAAAAAATCCCCAATTTGAAGATGGTCTCAATTTTCCGGTAAAGTATTAACTACTAAACCTAACCCTATTTTACCGACTTCAAAAAAGGAGAAAATTCTCAAATAAACAGTACCTATATTTTCGTATGGTTGTTATACCGCAGAACTATGTAAATTGTTTAATGGAATATGCTAAAGAAAATTTGGTTAGTCACCAACTTTTGGTATTGTCTAAAAACAACTGCCTTTTTCTGCCTGAATCTATCGATCCCATAGTAAATCAATACGTAATGATGCATTAATAATAATAATTGTCAAATTCTTTGCATAAATACTTAAGCTGAATTCCATCATCAAACTTTAACACGATAACTGGTGTGTTTTGTATGGAGTTTGACGTATTTCGGCTGGGCTGCACCATCTTACTTTAACTTTAACAAACGTTAAAGATCTATCAAACTCCATACGAAAATTAATCCAATTATAGTTACGGTTAGAGTTAGATGGTGCAACTCAGCCTTACTTTATTTTATTCCAGAGCACCGAAGAACCAACAAAATTCGACAAAGAAGTGCAAACTACACCAAAAAGACAAAGGAACCGCAAAAGTAATTCCCAAGAACTACCATTCGATGGTAGTTTTGACAGAAACCTACCATTCGGCTTCATTCTCGTCCATGATAACTACCAAACGAGAATCCCTAGCAAAATTATATTCACTTCAATTACTTCTGATATTAACAAATTGGTTTAAATTATAATTATTTGAAGGTGGCTGAAATTAGTTTAAATTATTAATTAACATTAACCATTTAAGTTCGAATATTTATGTTTTGGTTAAATTAATTTGTACCTTCTTTTGTTTTCATTTAAAGACTGATTAATTAAATAACGAAAATTAGGTATTTGATGATTTATGTTGACATAACAATAATAATAAAGAATTAATAAAGTATTAATGTTTATCAATTGTCAATTAATTCAATATAACTCGTTCGATACTCAAAAACTACCAAATGGATTTCAATAGGGTTTTCATAATTATTATTTGTTATTTTAACCCTTACTTATAAAAAGTTACACAGTTGATGAACACTGTTTTAAAATGACATTTCCATTCTAAACGTCACTTTAAAACACTGTTCAACGAGCGTATAAGTTTTATTAGTAAGAGGTAAGAGTCTAGATTAGATTTGGTGTTTAATTTATAAATATGCACATTGAGTGAGTGAATGAATCGTACCAAGGTCTATACATATAATCATAGATTAAATCAACGCCAGAAATAAATACGAATTACATACAAAAATGCATGCAACTGCACAATAGAAATAATTATATTTTAGATTTATTTTTTGATCGAATCAGAAAGATCCGTAAACGAACTAAAGTCGCTGACATAGCCCGACGGATTAGCAAGCTGAAGTGGCAGTGGGCAGGGCACATAGTACGCAGAACTGCCGGCCGATGGGGCAGCAAGGTTCTGGAATGCTGGTTCACTCGTCATGTCTGTGAACAGGCGCTGCTTTCGGGGACTGGTCAATCCAAGTTATTCAAATCCCACGACCTGATAAAGGTAGCAGGAAGGCGCTGGATGCAGGCCGCTACCAACCGTGCGATGTGGAAGTCATTGGGGGAGGCCTATGTTCAGCAGTGGACGTCCTATGGCTGAAATGATGATGATGATGAATAGTTCCGTTAACCCCTCGTGGTAAGTTGTGTTACGAGTGGGTTCACCATAATACAGCGGGCGATGAGGGTAATGAAGCTGGAAACATTGATTTTTTTGATATATCCAGTTTCTTCTATAACCTACTACTGATATCGTTTGATAGAGCTCGTAAAGCACTTTCAGGATCAGTAGTCTGTTTTGTAATATCGTTACGTAGTTTAGAAAAAATCGAGTGATATCACCGTTTTCACCCTGTATAGTGACTTGTAGACTGTACATCTCGCATGAACACTTTCGTCTTCGAATCGTTTGCGTATTCGTCAATTCGATACTCAATCTTTGAATTAAACGATAACGCGACAATTTTCATTCTCAAAATAAGTTTCGTGCAATCATTTCTCATACTAAATTCACTTTACGACACGTTCACAAGGGCGCTGTTGTAGTTTTCGTACTAAATCTTTTGATGGCGATTCGAACTCGAAAGTTTTTCGTGCTAACCGTACTGCGCACCTCGCTGCAATGCGACTCTCCCTCTCACTTATCCGTACACCTCGCGTTCGCCCCGTCCGTAAGGCCTCAGCCTCGAACTTAGCGGGCAGCGGGGCGGCGGCGGTGGCGGCGCGGGAGCGGGGCGGGCAACGCAGACCCGTTCTCGAAACAAGCGGGCAGCTCGCGCGGCGCTTTAGCGGCGAAGTGTTGTGTTCGGGGTTGTGTTGTCGAGATATTTGTTTTTATTCGCAAACGAAATGTCTGAACAACGGCGACAATTTTATTTCGATTCAAATTTATTCCTAACGCTCGATTTATTGTGGGCAAAAGAAGGAGTGCGCTGCCCGCTCGTTACCCGCTCCTTCGCCGCTGCCCGCTCGTTGCCCGCTCCGGCGCCGCTGCCGCGCCGCTGTTTTCGAGAACCGGTCTATTTGATTTCACGCACAAGATCCTGCCGCTGCCGCGCCGCCGCCGCTCCCGCCCCGCTGCCCGCTAAGTTCGAGGCTGAGGCCTAACAGAGCGTCGATGTGACGTCATGGCTGCCAGGTGCGCAGTTAACTCGACCGAGTTGTACTATTGAAACAAACAAAAAGACACGATTAATTTCGAATTTATCTACATATACTAATATTATAGAGGTAAAGTTTGTGTGTTAAATTGTAAGGGGTAATCTCAGGATCTACTGAACCTATTTTAGAAATTCTTCCACCAATAGAAAGCCACATTATTGCTGAGGGTCAAAGGTTATATAAAACAGAAAAATTCCACGCGAGCGAAGCCGCGGGCGGAATAAAGCTAGCTAGCTATCATAATATTTATTATAATATTTATTTAGTAATAAAGGAAAAACCAATTGAGACGAGTAGTCAAATTCAATGTAGAATTAATTATTCCAATCATCATCCGCCTATTGTAGCATCCATCAAGTGTAGAGATCCGGTCGACAAAAGTGTACTGAGATGAGTAAAATATTCATTTGTTTAATTTGGTTTGTTGTTAGCATTGTTACTTTAGCCACCAAGACAGAGGTAAGTTTCTTTCGAAAAATAAGAGAAATATCAGATAAATTCCGATTTCTTAAGAGACCTAAGGAGACAAATAATTAGTTGTGATTTTTTGGAGCAGATTTTAAAAAATAATCTATTAGCGTAATTGTAATTAGTCTCTGCTTTCTCTCTCTCTCTCTCTCTCTCTCTCATTTGGACAAGCTTATTTCATATTCAACTTTTGTAAGTCAAGTGCTAGGAAGGAGTCTCTTGCATGGGGATTCCTTTTAGTAGGCGCTCACTAAGACGGGATTTTTACAGTCAAAACTCGGTCAAACCTGACTGATTTTTGCAGTCAAAAGAGCTTTTGACTGATGCCCTTGGTCAATATCACTTTTGAATGATTTTTTGCACTCAAAAGTGGTTTTGACTGACACGCTTGGTACATAATATTTATAGAGTACTAGCGGCCGCCCGAGACTTCGTACGCGTGGACCTCGTTGTACTCCATTAGGGGTGGAGTTTCGTAAAATCCGCTACATTTTAAATTTCAACTCTCTTAACTTCTGGTTATGGCCCTATATTGCATAAAAAATTAAATTGCAAAATTACAAATAATTGTATGCCTGACGCATCCTTTGGTCAATTAATAAATGACATAAAAAAATGTAAACAATTACACACCAAATCTATTTTAATTTTAATGTTTGGAAACAGCCAGAATATTACGGATAATTGGTTAAGGAGAACTGGTTTTAAATTCAGTTGCAAGATTTATCCCATACTAACTAACAAGCGAAGTGCTTGTAAAAATGGTACGCATAATATATCTTTTTTGCGACTAGTTTTCTGTATTATACCATTCAATTCAAATTCAAATTCTGCGTCAACTTTATAAAAAACTTGCCGCAGTAGTGTTCATACTGATTTTTTTACAAAACGACGAGTCAAAGTGGAGTGTAAGTAAAAATCGTTCAAAATTTTAAGGAAATATCATATTTTGATTAACTTTTGTGTAAAAACTGCAAGGATTCTGAGGGTTTTAAGAATTAGGGTGGACAGCAGCACTACTTAAGTTGCCGATACAAACAAAAAAACTGAAGTATTTGAAAAATTGTAGTCGTGGTAATGTAAAATATCATAAGGGGTGTCAATTTTCGACGAATTTCATAATTTATTGTGTAACTTAAAAAATAATTGAGATAGATATTTTTTCTTATTTTTCCTAAAGCAGTCATGACTATGTCCACCCTGCGGCGCCGGCTTATTCTTGAATTTTGGGACACGTTGTAGATATATGATACATCTCAACTCGCTAATATTTTTCAGGGCCCTTTCAAATGTGTGCTTTCTGCTGTGAGGCCGTGCAACAAAACGTCTCGACCAGTCATGAAAAAATATCCTACAGTCACAATACTTTATGAGCTTTACTATGACACTTCTACAAAACAAAACTTAGGCAGAGGTAACATTACTGTTCTAAGAGACGTAAATTTTTTTGAGGTAAGAACACGTTAATATTTCGTTCATGAATATCATTATCCTCATCATTATCAAGTCATGTAGTCTCTTCTGAAAAACATAGTAGAAGAGCAAAGTGGAGCAAAGTCAGTTCTGTGTGCATAAACATATTAAATTATTGTACACCACAAAACAAGTGAAAAGGCACAAGATTAAGATTTAGGCGGTCTTATCGGTATACAGCGATCTCTTCCAGGTAACGACACCAGTCCCAAGCGCGATTGAGCGAAATAAATCGTGAAAAATAGTAATTTTGGTTCATAGCAGTCATATCACTAGGACGCATAGTTTCCGAGGATTAAGCGAAAAACTGAAGTGGTACCTTTAAACCCCCCTCTCCCCGCCGGCTCAAGGGCTGAAGGCGGGGACTTTTGCTATGTTGTTCACCTCCTAACTAGTCTAAATAAAGTCCCAAAGTGTTGTTGTTTCGTTTAATTAATTCTAAATTGTGCCAATATCTGGGGTGGTGGGAGCCTGTACCTGTACTACAGGTATGCAAATATACCTATCACAGGCATCAGTCTCACACAAACAACTTTGTTTTTGAATTGTAATGTGCGTAATTACTTGTGTCATTGTAATGTTTGTGATGAGAAAATAAATACTATTTATTATTTATTATTAAAGTCAGAAATTGTGTTCCACGGATTTCCATCTATAATGCTTTATTGACTACACTAAATATTGATAAATATTTTTGTTTGAACTAACTATAGTAGTACTAGTGTTGTAGATGTATTAGCCTATCTTTTGGTAGCCTCCATACAATATGGGTCTATCACGATCACCTAGATTTGATCACCCAGGTGATCAAAGTGGACTCCAAGCGACACTTTGGTTTTCTTTGATCACCCATGGATAATATCACCATGGATATAATCAGGAGATCAAAGTGGATTTCTTATCCCTGGGTGATCAAAGGACAACAAAGTGTGGCCTAGAGTTCACTTTGATCACCTGGGTGATAAAATCCAGGTGATGATTAGACCACAATTTAGGTCAACTCTATTAAACTTTTAATTTTCGATCGTTCGTTCGTTCGTGTCAGCCGAAAGACGTCCACTGCTGGACAAAGGCCTCCACAAAGACCGGTCCTGCGCCGCTCGCATCCAGGCTCCTCCCGCGACCTTCACCAGATCGTGGGTCCACCTAGTAGGAGTCTTTCTCCTCAAGAACTTTCCTGCCCCTGCGGCCATCAGTTCTACGAGCTATGTACCCCGGCCGCCCACTGCCACTTGATTTTAGCTAAACTTTTAATTTTAATGATACTTATTTATGCGATATTTCACAGGTAGAAGCAGAAGGCTACCTATGGAGTAAAGGCAAATGGCGACCCCATATTACATTTCCAGGAATGTCGTGCAAAAACCCATTGGTCCGGGTCATTGTTAGTACGTGGTCGACCATACCGCTCTCTGATGATTGCTTAATACGAAAGGTTCTACTTTAAATTTAACTTGAAAAAATCGAACTGCTTTAGGCGGAAATCAAACCGATGACCTTTCGCTTGACGGGCGAATGCTCTTCCATCTTAACTACTTATACCTACATACTTCTACTTTTTCACATAACTTACCATGTATTGCAATCAAAACACCAAACCCGCCGACTCGCCGTCATGTATCGTTGAGTTTTAACATCTTATACAGACTAACCTTATACCAAAAAATCTGATTTTTATGCATAATTATTTGGGCAATGATAAGAAGTTGCTTCCACATCAGCCAGATAATTTTGACAATTCCAACTTCTTGCCAGACAGTTTGTTTTAGGAAAGCTGCTAAAGCCACGATGATGCAAACTTCTTGATTCACCAGCATTCTAACCTATATTGGGAGCATACGCTGACAAACTTTCAGCTTTTATAAAATGACGTAGGTCTGGCGTTCACCAGCTCTTAGTATATTAGATAATGCAAGCCGTCGACATGTTTCTTATTGAAAATGAGATGAAAATGAAATAGTTTATTCAGCGACACAAAACAGCATAAAAAATATGAAAACAAAAGTAAAACTAGATAGAGTATGTAATGTGCGTGTCACCGAAACGGTATCCACTCAGCATTATGCCGAGGTGTAAGGGACACCACGACGCTGGTTTTCCGGGGATACTCGAAAGGCAAAAGGCACTGCTATAACACGGCAATACTACTTCGGTTACAGTACAAGTAACATAGTTATCACTTTAAAAAAACACCGATCCTTACTGGTAGGCGAAGAGTACAACAATGTTATTTAATGAACAATGACTAGGTAGGCTACACACTCCGATTGTAAAAGGCATGTATTTAAATGATCTTTTTAAATTAGCAAAAACGGCAAATAAAAAAATCTAAATGGTCATCTATTTTAATGATTGATCCTCTTTCTTTGAGACATAAAATAAATGAAATCGATCGATATTTTAACCTTTTTTGAACTACGCAAAAAAAAATTGAGATGAAAAAATTATATCTGATCGTTACTTGTTGGTCCTCAAAAATAAAAGAAATGAGCACCAAATATTCAATATTGTGATACTTTTTTAAATAATTCGATTTGTATAAATTATTTTTTGTCTATATCAAATAATCTGCAAAATAATTATGTTATGGTACTTATTTTTATTAAGTTGTAGTCAAAGGATGGAAACTATTTAAAGGCACTTGATGTTCAAAGATTTTTTTTTATTAAAAAAGCATACTTAACACGTTCACACTGCGTTATCGGGTCGAATTGACCTTAGGTGCTGGATGCGTTGGTGCGGGATGGATATATTCGGTCTTTTCAGTAGTACGAAAGATAAATATTGTTTTGCAATTGTTTCGTCAAACACAGTAAATATTTGGAAAAAAAAACTTATCAGGTCCTTACGACCCGATGTCGCACTAAAAGTAAACAAATATCGTTTAGTGCTTTTATCGTGTCTAATCGACCCGTTGACAGATGACTTTATGGTCACTGATCACGGTCGAGATCGGTATACTAAGAGAAAATCAACCTTGCGATTTGAAAAAAATAAAGAGGTAAAAATTATGATGTCGGGTTCAGGGATGTCAGAAGTAAGAAATTATTTTACATAGCGCCTCTAGTCCCAAACTAAGCAAAGCTTGTAATTTAAACAAACATGGCAATGTACCATTCTGCTTGCTTATTGGCCGCTAAGCCCTTGGCCAACTCAGTAACCAATGACGGACGATTGTCACTCAACCACAAAGTACCGCGTAAATTAAAAGATATTTTTTAATTAAAAATATTAACCAATAATATTTTTTGTTAGATCAAATATATTTTAAAGTTAAGTTATACATAGATCGAAATGTATTTATTAGGTGATCAATATTAAAAGGCAAACTTGATATAAAAATCATCAAATTAACAAAATTAAAGATCAATAACTAAAAAAGAGGATCAAATATTATTTTTGTTTACCAAATATTAAAAGAGTATGTTAAACATAAATATTATGTTACCTTTAATGAAGATCATTCATAATTTATCCGTAGATCAACTAATATAGACCCAATAATTAATATAAAGATAAAATATAATAAAAAAAATCATTTATTTTTAAAAGTGCACATACAAAAAAGATCAATTAGTTTTTAGAGGATCAAATAATATTGTCCCATTGTAAAACAGCTCCCATCACAAGTACTTATGACACCAAGCCGCCGAGCTGTCGGCGGACTCGGTGTGTGTGTCCTTTGAGCGACAATAGCCGACCGGTAAAGGTGTCGGACTGGGTCCGTGGCCGAGTCCCCCTGTGTTCGACGCACCCGTGGTCGACGCCCCCGGTCAGATAGAAGCAATTTTTAATCAAATGTACAGTCAGTCACAAAAATATTTATCCCAACTAATATTATAAATGCGAAAGTAACTCTGTCTGTCTGTCTGTCTGTTACGCTTTCCCGCTTAAACCTCGCAACCGATTTTGATGAAATTTGGCATAAAGATAGTTTGAGTCCCGGGAAAGAACATAGGATAGTTTTTATCCCGGTTTTTGAAACAGGGACGCGCGCGATAAAGTTTTTCTGTGACAGACAAAATTCCACGCGGGCGAAGCCGCGGGTGGAAAGCTAATAAACGAATAAATATTTATAGTGATCGTACAAAAAAATGTTTAATATTATTTTACCATAGTGATACCTAAAAATATAATAGGTTTTATTTTAACCTATCATATTTTATCACAGGTTTCATTTACCTATAATAACATGTAAATCGTTTTACCTAATCAAAATAACTGTAACAATCAGTCTTTAAAATAACTCTACTCTCTCTGCATTTAACTAACTACAAGTAAAAGTTTTAATTAAAAAAGTTTTAAGTATTTTTAACAAAAAAATAAATACATCATTTTAAATAGCGTCAAACATGCATGGTTTTCGTTGACTGTACTTAGTGCAAAAGCCGAAAAAAATATGATATTAAATTTATTTAAATCGGGGGCTTCAACCACGGGTGCGTCGAATACTGGGGGACTCGGCCACGGACCCGTCGGACTGCAGACTCGAGATCCGAGGAACGCGATTACAACCCGATCGAGTTAACTCTGAGTTCACATCGAGGCTCTGGTACGGACGGGGTGAACGTGGGGAGTTGTGCATGTAAGTGGGAGGAAGAGTCGCATTCCAACGAGGTGCGCAGTTAGTTCGACGGGATCGACAGTTAATAAAAAAATGTTGGACACATATTTTTTTTATTTTTTTCATAATTGAATAATTACAGTATTATATTGAGTTGAAATGTCGCGTGACGTCATTTTTGAGTACAAAATCTACTCAAGCGTGACGTAACGCGCCATTTCAACTCGATGTAGCACTGTTATTATTTAATTCTGAAAGAAAATAAAAAATATAAGTCTAATATTTTCTAATTATCTGTCTGACGGACAAATAATTGAAATTTTGTCATCTAAAGCCCGGTCTGTGAGCACGTAGAATTTTGACAATGACCCCAAGCTACCCATCCATAACGCTCGCGCGTAATTATATTGCTGTTGCGACTGTGCGACGGGAGCCCGTAGTGAGTGTGCGAGCGCGACTGCAACATAATTACACGCGAGCGATAAGGATGGGTAGCTTGGGGTCATTGGACAAAATTCTACGTGCTCACACACCAGAGAACCTAATAGACGTTTTCTGGTTTCAGGGCTTCTACAACGTATCTGCTGTTGATGTGAATAGGGTAGTCCATCTGTGGACACAAAAAAGAACGTATGGGACGGCACTTTGGAAAATGCAAGTGAACTCCGCCTCCAACACCTTGTTCTGTTTCGCTGTGGTAGAAGAAGTGATACCCATGAAAGGAAATAATAAATAGAAATGGTAACGGAACAGCTTGTTTTTTTTTAACGACATCTTCCTTTGGATTATGATTTTATGTTTTGGTAACTTGAACATGACTTATTTAAAGGAAAGTGACCAGCCTTAGTCAGATGTCATCAAATCGACCAGGATCCAAAGGATCCCAGTCGCTGGTTCCCTTTTCCTTAATCGCTGTCTTGCACCATTATCCATTAGATATTAACTGCCTGAGTGAGCGGGCCTAACAGTCTTCTGGTGCCGGATATGCTGACCCTAATATACCTTTTGGCTAATGTACCACATTAAAGCTTCAACCACACCAACGTGTGCAGATTGAGGTTCAGCCAAACCAACGCGATCAGCCGGCGTGAAACGATGGCGATCAGACTAAAGGTTCGGCTAACCAACGCGGTCACACGCGATCAGCCGGCGTGCAGTGTGATCGCGTTGGTTTGGCCAAACCTTTATATAAATTGATCGCCATCGCTGCACGCCGTCTGATCGCGTTGGTTTGGCAGAACCTTTAAAGGCCAATGACAGCTCGCGTGACCCATGACAGTTCACTCTACCTGTCATATCCCGATGATCGCGCCGTGATGGCGATATGCACGCATTGGTGTGGTTGAAGTATTACATAGAGAGTATTTTACTGACGGAGACTTGATAATTGCCACTTAATAATAATATGGTCTAACTAAATGGTCACCCATCCAGCCACAAACATACCTATAGGTTGATCGTTTTTGAAGAGCTACCAAGTTACAGCCACCATTGCTCTGCACCACCATCAAGTTCCTGAAAAGCTGGAGCTATCATCTACATGGGTAACGGCACTAATCCCACCTCTCGTTCCCACCACTGCAACTCCTGTGTAGCCAGGATCTACAGCCACAAAAACCCAACCAATGAAGGCCAAGTTTGTCCCGGGGGAAAGTTAACTGTCATTGGACCCGCAACGAAATTAATCAGAAGAACATACGAGGAGTTCGAAATTAAGGTTCATTCAGAAAATAAACCTACAAGTATTATGCACCAAAAATGGTCAAGTGCGTGTCGTGCCACGCGCAGTGTAGGGTTCCGTAGTTGTCCTTCATTACAATATATTTCAGAAGCAAGCAATTACTTTATCTAAAGTCACTTTCAATATTTTCTTCTAAGGAATTTTCATTAGGTAAGTAATTTTATTATACATAGTAAACGACTATAACTCTTAACTAACTAATCTATCTTAACCGTTATATTTTTTCTTGAAAGTTTATGAAAAGCACTATTATTATGAATTTTTCCAGATTTTTGAAGCCAATAATATAGTGTTTAGAGGAAGGGACTGGGGGTTAAATTTGGCTTGACCACTAAGCCCTAAATACCCTACCACTTTATCGGCGTGATTAATATACCTACATTCTTCCACAAAATTAAAACTCTCTATTGCCAATAGTTTCCAAGCAAAACCTCGGACGGAGAGACAGACAAAGGACATAACTAAACTATAAGGGTTCCTTGTCATGACTACGGAACCCTAAAAATGATACACAAATTGCAATGTCGCCAAGGTTCACTCACACACATGCAATCAATATGAAGCCTGCATTATAGAAATTAATTTATTTTAATCGGGCATTTAATTCGATTCAAATAACAATAAATGTAATTTAAATAACGCTGGCTTTTGCCAGCAGCTTTTCCTGCTTTGATTTCGGTATGTTACTGTTTTATCATTTTTTCAACATACAAAAGAAATATCGTTATGAAAAAAAACCAATATCAAACTCAATTTCTCAGCACACCTCCCCACGTTCGCCCCGTCCGTACCAGAGCGTCGATGTGACGTCATGGCTTCCAGGTGCGCAGTTAACTTGACTGGGTTGTACTTTTGTACTTCTGTGTCCTTATATTTCAATTCAATTCAATTTATTCATTTAAAGATAACAATGATCCACATGGTTAGTAAATGAGTGCCTTATACAACTATGTTAGTAATTTATTTATTATAACATACCACTAATTATCCAACCCGTTCGGTAAGAAGTAGCCGAAGGAAATGTCGGATAATAGGAGAGTCGTACCTCTCTGCCACGGTCTTCAGGATACTGTTGAGGCTCGCCCGTATCCTACTGAGCAACGAGGCAGTCTTCTTGCGTAGGACAGCAAAAAAGCCGTCAGTATGCGACTGAGCAAACATTTCTGAAGCACTGCAGAAGCGAGGCAAGCCCAACAGCACCCTGAAACCGTTGTTATATTGGACCCGAAGGAATATATCCCTACCCTATACCAAAACTCATTGGAATTAGTAAAAGTACACACGACCACACTGTTAACTATCCATTTCCGTTTTTGCTCTCGCTCTAATCAAATGGCGATTCTTTGCGATAGAACGAGATGACATGACTTTCAATGGGCAGTTAACACTGTTGGCGATAGTAGGTACATACGTGACACTCATACGTACATATTATGTTGTCACATAAATACATAGACAGACGTCTACTAATGAAGTCACTATTGCTAACCATTTTTAGTACGAGTAATCAAATATTATTATTAGTGAATTCATTATCTAAAAAAAAATCTAGATTGAGCTTTATGACTTTTTATATTTATTCAGGTAATTCAGCAGTCTGAATCCATCAATTTTAATGCAATCTGGTTCAATCAACAAGAGTGTATCCCTACAATGAGTAAAATATCATTGTTTATTTCTTTAATTTGGTTTATTATCGTCACTTTTTCTCTGGCCAGGAAGACAGAGATGCAGGTTAAGGTAAAGGTACATTAGTTAATAAGTTCATATTCATATTTCATAATTATTTATTTGCTCCCTAAGTGTAGGTACATAAGGTCTTATAACGAAATACAGTGCTTAAAACTTAGTAACCTTGTTGAGGTATTGCAATTTTTTGGAAGGCTGCATGCATGCTATAATAATTATTTATTTTGTAGGTTAGGCAACTAATAAGCGAATGGAATTTTATTTATAAATAATCTGTATTATCACAAAATCTCTATTATTTATTAAACTATCTAAAAACCAAGTACCTACCAACATTATGGCGACAAAATTGAGAGCAATACTTACGAGGCTTCAAACACTCTGTGAGCCAAAAACAGGTGTGCAAAAGTTGCTCTCACCGTAATTAAGGTTAGCGCTCCAACTTCTTAAGTCTTCTATCATCAATTTCACTTATTTTATATTAAAGTCATATTATGCTTTTTCAATTTATTAAACCCTTAAATCATTATAAAAATATCCTAACTCGATGCATAAAACTAGTATTATATTATCTGTGATCAAACCTTATCCCGAAATAGGGGGCATGAGTACACGAGCTTAGATTAATAAAGCCTAGATAGATAGTCAGTGCACGAAAGGTGAGGCAGTTTTTAGGGAGCCGGCACGGCTCACCCGTAAACGTCACATGAACTGTCAAAGTGAAAAATTGGTAAACACGTCCGACGAATTTGAATTAATTAAAACGGTTTGTGCTGTGAAAGGGTGTCTAAAATACATCAGAAAAACGAAAGAAAGTGACCAGTGTTACATTTCATAAGTACTACAATTCGACGCGTATTTTGCTTGAATTTGGCTTTCAAAAATTAAATACGGGAATGATACCAGTACCACAAGAAAATTTATTTCCCAATTATTCGCCGAACAAATATACTTCCTTTTTTATGAAATCGAGACTTTTAAATCGATTTATCTTATTGTTATTAGGTAGGTACTTTGAATTCAACAAATAACTAAGTACATGATGCGTTTTGTTTTTGTTAATTATAAAATAATTAAAAACGTATTAAAAATTTCCCTACTTTCGGGAAAATCGCCTTCACTGTCTACACTCCCCAACAAAATTGACACTAATGACATAAGATTTTTGCCTCACTCTTGACGAAGCGTTTGTATGAAGAATATCCATCTAGGTTTTATTAATCTAAGAAACAGAGTAAAATTTATCACTTAGAGTAGGCGCACACGATAAAATCGGGCACAACTATCGGCCAACTAAAAATCAACGGTGTGCGCATACTCAAATTGTATAAAGAATCGGCCAAATCGAATCGGCGTAGTGTGTGCACTCCCATACATGCCCATACTGATCAACTGCCCGACTAAACTATCGGCCGACGAAAAATCAACGGTGTGCGCCTAGAGATGGGTTTCCACCCGGGTAAAAACCCACATGAGGGTAAAAACCCAATAAAAACCCGTTTCATTCCACCCGTGGGTGTTTACACCGAGTGAAAACAAATAACTTTATAATTATTTCAATTGGTATCTTTTCTTTATTTTTATTGAATTTTTCTCATTTAAGTTTATTGTTTAATAAGTAATAAGGCAAATTTAACACTAATATGCATTTATATCGTGGCCAAATCGTAAAATTGATCACGTTATGATGATGTGACCAATTATTTTATAAAATGGTGTTATTTCAAGAATCGTTGAACCGATTTAGAAGAAATTTAGTAGGAACACAATAATTTGTGATCATGGCAAGGACATGGAGGGGGGGGGGGATGCCAAAGATGGGTTTTTACCCACTACCCATCTCTATGTGCGCCTACTCTAAAAGTTTATGTAACCAAATGATTTCGATAAATATAGGTGACGTAAAAACAATGGAATTCTTTGTAACTACCAAGAGCCCCACTATGGTCTCTCTAATAAACAATTTTGACCTGTTAAAAATATCACTGTTTTCGAAATTTTCGAGGTTTTTTATTTTTTGGAAAATTGCTACCTACGCTTGCGTTGCTTGGTTATTAATTACTAGCGGCCGCCCGCGACTTGGATCCCGTTTTACCCCCTTCATCTATCTTACGCGGTTTAGATTTTTTCACACAAATGTTTTTTCCCGCTAACTCCCGTTCCCGTGGGAATTTTGCAATATCCTGTTGTAACTAAGCTTTAAGTTTACTAAGGTACCTGCATGCCAAATTTCAAGCGTCTACACCAGAGGTTTCGATTTTTCATACAAAAGATTTTCCCGCTAATTCCCTTTGCCGTGGGAATTTCGGCAATTCCTTATTGTAACTAAGCTTTAAGTTTACTAAGGTACCTACATAAAAAATATCAAGCGTCTAACTTAAGCGGTTTAGATTTTTCATACAAAAGGATTTTCCCGCGAATTCCCGTTCCCGTGGGAATTTCGGGNTTATGCCTTTCGCACGACAAGGAAGACTATAATTTTCTTAGCCGCACGGTAAGCGAGACGTACACAAGGTCTATAGACCTGGTTTCGCACTCAACGTGTTAACGACGTCTCTACAAGGTTATGTCGAGTTACAAAAATGTTAGTGTTGGGTGTTCTTACCTTCTAGAGCAGATGCCGCAAAAACTATACAAGATATAGAAAAACTTGACGGTCTCACCTGTAGCAAATTGAATAAGCTTTTTTTGGTTCATAGTAGTCATGTCACTAGGACGCATAGTTTTCGAGGATTAAGCGAAAAACCGAAAAGTGGTACCTTTAAACCCCCCTCTCCCCGCCGGCTCAAGGGCTAAGGGCGGGGACTTTTGCTATGTTCACCTCCTAACTAGGCTAAATAAAGTCCCGAGGTCAGAAATTGTGTTCCACGGATTTCTCTCTACACCGTCGTTAAGGCATTCATTGACTGGACTATATTGTTACATTACAACAATATTTTCAGGGTCCTTACAGGAGTACGCTTATAGCTGTAAAGAAGTGCAACAAAACAGCTCTACCAATTATTAAAAACGATCCTCCAGTCATTATTGAGTACGAGATGTACACTAGAAATAAATTAAACTTTGCTAGAGTTAATTTAACTTTGAAGAGAGACATCCATTTTTTTAAGGTGAGACAACATCGTGTTTACTAATTTAGTATACAAATTGACCCACTAAAACATTCTGTAAATAACTAGCCAAGTCTCGATGGAGCTGCTTGTTTATCTCTAAGAAATCTAGACAAAGTCGTGCCAAGTCTATAGTTCCTTACTGCGATTTCGTGACTTGGCTGTTACAACCGAACAATCTTTAATAAGATAATCATGTACTAAGTCACAGGTCTGCAATGGTTTTCCCCTTTGAAATCTGAGTAACGTTTTCTATAGTTTCTGATGTGCTGATTACGAGAAAAATAATAAAAAAATTCCATCACGTCAGGAATTTTTAATATTGAATATTTAAGATTTTGCTCAAAAATGTCTGAGCACCTACATTTTAAAATTTATAAAACGTCATTAAATTACTTCAGCTTAATTTNCCTTATAAGGAACATACAGACGGACAGACAGACAGACAAAAATTTTACTGATTGCATTTTTGGCATCAGTATCGATCACTAATCACCCCCTGATAGTTATTTTGAAAATATATTTCATGTACAGTGTTAGGGTCCTAACGAATATTAGTACAAATGAAATAGCGGACTGTATAAAAATAGGTGCTGTATTCTTGCCAGCCTAATTTACAATTATTAGTCTATCCAATATAGCTTGATTAGAATGACAGCTGCCATCAAAAGTAACGACATAACTTTGTAGTAGCGATCAATGAGAGCTAAATATTGGCGGACAAGAAATAATTCTCGTCTGACCTACAAACAATATTTTCGACGACAGTGCTTCCAATAAAAATGTTAATTTCGTGTAAATGCAGCGTTAAATTACACCAATAAGTAGTAATTCGAAATTATAAAAATCAAGCTAGAGTCTATTATATTATATTAACGACGTCTCTACAAGGTTATGTCGAGTTACAAAAATGTTAGTGTTGGGTGTTGTTACCTTCTAGAGCAGATGCCGCAAAAACTATACAAGATATAGAAAAACTTGACGGTCTCACCTGTAGCAAATTGAATAAGCTTTTTTTGGTTCATAGTAGTCATGTCACTAGGACGCATAGTTTTCGAGGATTAAGCGAAAAACCGAAAAGTGGTACCTTTAAACCCCCCTCTCCCCGCCGGCTCAAGGGCTAAGGGCGGGGACTTTTGCTATGTTCACCTCCTAACTAGGCTAAATAAATTCCCGAGGTCAGAAATTGTGTTCCACGGATTTCTCTCTACACCGTCGTTAAGGCATTCATTGACTGGACTATATTGTTACATTACAACAATATTTTCAGGGTCCTTACAGGAGTACGCTTATAGCTGTAAAGAAGTGCAACAAAACAGCTCTACCAATTATTAAAAACGATCCTCCAGTCATTATTGAGTACGAGATGTACACTAGAAATAAATTAAACTTTGCTAGAGTTAATTTAACTTTGAAGAGAGACATCCATTTTTTTAAGGTGAGACAACATCGTGTTTACTAATTTAGTATACAAATTGACCCACTAAAAACATATGTAAATAACTAGCCAAGTCTCGATGGAGCTGCTTGTTTATCTCTAAGAAATCTAGACAAAGTCGTGCCAAGTCTATAGTTCCTTACTGCGATTTCGTGACTTGGCTGTTACAACCGAACAATCTTTAATAAGATAATCATGTACTAAGTATTATTGAAATACGCAGCTCTATTAAGCCGACAATTGACTGGTTATTGAATCAACGTTTTCCAAGTGGCAATTTTCCATCGTCAATGGATAGCGGTTCTGGCGACAGATTGGTGCAATGGTATCATGGAGCGCCAGGTTTTGTACCCTTGGGTACCCTTCAATGGCCAAGACACAAAACGTTAACTATAATAATAAAGAAATCGCAGATTTCATTACTTTTTAGAGATAAACAAGCTCGAGACTTGGCTAGTTTTTAGGGTTCCGTAGTCCTGACAAGGAACACTTAGGGCTATATTTCACCGGGACACCATGGCGGCGCAACCAGTCGCCGCTACCAACAAAATGTATAGAGCTCTATAGAGAGTTACTCACCTGGTGTTCGTTTGGTTGCGCAACCAATTTGGCGGCGCGACCAACTCGGACGCGTGTGCTGAATGTTACTGGTTGCGTGCGCCTCCTCGCTGGTCGCGCCACCACTAATTTCAAGCGCTGTATGGTGTCTCACTCACTCGGCCGCCAGTGACGCCGCCACCTCATTGCATGCAGCACGAACGTGTCGCACTGTTGTTTTATTTTTTAACTGCTTATTTTAATATTTTGGTTGTTTGTTGATTGCATACGATGGGTAATTTCGATACAGAAAGGTTTATTATCGAAATTCAAAGTAGACCATCAATTTGGGATAATTCCTGATCAGATTATTCCGATAGAGATTTAAAAATTATAATAAAAAAAACCTTTTTTAAAAACAAGCTTTATTCTCAAATGCAGTTGTACTAAAACGAAAAAAATAATTTTATGCAATGTTCAAGTAATTTCGAAAGCTTGTATCGCGCATGGAATTTATTCTTCTTTTCTCTGTTTGCGCTACAAGCTTTCGAAATTACTTGAACATTGCATAAAATTATTTTTTTCGTTTTAGTACAATTGCATTAAGAGAATAAAGCTTGTTTTTAAAAAAGTTTTTTTTTATTATAATTTTATTTTACACTTTTTAGTTTTATCTCAATCTGGGCCCTGGTCATCATTTAGCACCAAAGTGCTCGGGAAGACGAATCCAACGAACCCAAACTCGATAAGTTTCCGCCGTTTCGTTTAGGAGTTCCTATGGCCACCTTCTGACTCTATCATCAGACCAGCTCAATGGTACCATAATATTGCATTGTCATCGTACTTGCATAAGTATACCAAATTGCAGCTCAATCGGTTAAGGAGAACTGGTCTTAATTTCAGTTGCAAGATTTGTCCCACACATACTAACAAGTGAAGTCAATATAAAGCTTGTNGAAATTTATATTATTTAACTAAAAGTTTATTCGATATTAGTATCAAATAAAAAAATCGGTTAAAATCATGCGAAAAAAAAATTTAAGCAGTTTTTAGGTAAAATTTCGGAAAAATCTGAAAAAAGTTTAAAAATTGACATATCTCCTAAACTATAGAAAGTAAGGTTGAATAATTAGCAAATGACCTCCTCTATACGCGTATTAGCAGCTATGGCGGGTTCAGTTTCAGTCACCTTGTATAAGTACGATTGTGATTCGATTGCCCTTCAAAACTAACTGACGTCTACTCTCAACCTTATTACATGATTCCATTGGGAAATGACGTCANGGCCACCTTCTGACTCTATCATCAGACCAGCTCAATGGTACCATAATATTGCATTGTCATCGTACTTGCATAAGTATACCAAATTGCAGCTCAATCGGTTAAGGAGAACTGGTCTTAATTTCAGTTGCAAGATTTGTCCCACACATACTAACAAGTGAAGTCAATATAAAGCTTGTAAAAAAGCTTGTAATAATAATAAAAAGAAATGTTGGGAGGAAGTTGTAGATTTGTTATTCATTTTGATACTGTCTCAGTGTGGTGTGGCTCTGGTGCCTGTATGGTGTCTAGTTTGGTAGCTTACGGACACCATGGCGGCGCAACCAGTCGCGCTACCAACAAAATGTATACATACAGCTCTACAGAGAGTTACTCACCTGGTGTCCGTTTGGTTGCGCAAAGCTGTATACATTTTGTTGGTAGCCGGCGACTGGTTGCGCCGCTATGGTGTCCCAGTGAAATATAGCCCTATAGATTCGATATGACTGTCTGTCTGTCTGTCCGAGGTTTTGCTTGGAAACTACTGGCACTAGAGAGCTGTAATTTTGTGGAGGTATGTACGAGTATATTGAACACGCCGACCAAAACCGTAGAATAAAATTTGGAAAATATTTTTTTTAGGGTAGCTCCCCTACATGTAAAGTGGGGATGTTTTTTTTTCATCTTCTACCCCATTGAGTAAAGTAATTATTCTTCACAGGCGAAAGCAGAAGGATACCTGTGGGATAAAGGAAAATGGCGACCTCATATTATGTTCTCAGAAATGTCGTGCAAGAACCCCATAGTACAGATCGTTATTAGGTCGTGGACAACACGCAAGACCACCGACGAGTGCACGATATTGAAGGTATTTTTCACTGGTAGACTGGGGACGGGTACGGCTGTGACAGGGTACGGTTGTAACGACTCTAATGTTATCAAAAAATGCGTCGGTAAGTTCATATAGCCCTACTTGCCTTGTCGCCTGCATGACCTACCTCTTGTACCACATACCGAGCAACAGTCGAGTTGGTAACAACTTTTTTTTAGGTGGTAAAAATGCATTGAGCTCTGCATACCCGCCGCTGTGGTCAAGCGACGGGTTATGTGGGGCTCCCCCCTACAGGTGGGAGGGGCCTACCCACTAAAAATCCACCAGTATCCTTCTTTCTGAGCATAGGGGAGTTGCCGTAGCGAACCTTAACCCGAGTTCCACCTATGCTCAGTTTATCCGCTGCGCGGACCCACCTTGATTACCACAGGACAACTCTTAGCAGGCGCCTATGTACCTTCCACCAGTTTATGTAAAGCTGTACAATATTTACAATTTTTTATTCTGTTACAACCGTAGGTATCCGTAGCCCATACCTCTCGCAGCAGCAACGTGTCGCCGCGACGCACTTTGTATTTCTATTCCTTGAGACATGTCGCGTTTTAGAAACTTATATTCTGATTTTAGGGCAAATACAAGAAAGATGGTATCGAGCCCAATTTTATAGATCACTTGTGGGCAGAAAACAGAGTGTATGGGAGGGTGCTTTGGAAATTACAATTGAACACCGCTGACCACACTCTGGCATGTGTGGTCGCTGAAATAGAAGTGAAACCCGTGAAATAAGCAAAATAAAAACAAGGTGATGGTTCATGGTTTGTTTTTACGATTCCGTACCTCAAAAGGAAAAATAGGATCACTTTGTTGTCAGTCTGTCTGTCAAGAGTCTTTTTCTTAAGAACGCGTGGAGGTATCTAACTGAAATTCATATTCAAATACTCAGGTCTACTGTCCCTTGGAAAAAATCAAACTTCTCTATCAAAAGATGCAGCCGTACATGCCGCAAATTTTCGATCCTCACAAGGTAATCAAAACCTTATAGACCCATGAACTCAGCTCTTACAGTACAGATAAAGAAAAAATTGCAAATCGTTAAGTTTGTACGGAACCCTCGGTCCGCGAGTTCGACACTAGGCCGGTGTCTTATTAGCATCAACGTCATATGTTTATCAAAGTCCAGTGCTGGAATTGTGGAATAGTCGAAGAAAATACAATGGTATCATTTAGCTCTAACAGCGGTAATGGTTTGCAGTACCTACTTTAAAATTGATGAATTTATATTTAAGTTCTAGTTATAAATTATAAGTCGATGAAAGTTTAACGTCTTCGGTTTATTGTTTAGCGTATATAACGTTTTCTGTTACAATAACACATGCGATAGAGTTATACTTATTGGTCAACTCGAATTTCCACATGGTGTGACCGTAAGCCCTCTCTTGAGCCCACAGGTGGTCAATCCAGTTCGTGTTCACGATGAAGTAGTAAGTTCCCTGGAAAACCAAGTATGACACTGTCAACTACATCATCATCATCACCATAAACTATCATAGAAAAAAAATCAACTTCCCTTTGTTGTAAAACAAGAGACAAACGATTGATCCTGTCTAGGTCCAATAATGTTAATGTTGATATTTTTTTCCTTAGTTTACGTAAATACAAGTCCACATGCTTGGACAAATCTCACCGATTTGAACAAGCATAGGGACTTCTTTACACCATATTAAATAAGTATTTTTAGTTTTTAATCCCTAATTGCTGTTGCTTTAGTCTCTAACGCATGATGTTTTCACCTATAATTAAGTAATTTTTTTATAGTTACTTTTGTGAAGCCTCAATGTAACCTTGTTGGTGTTCAAATAAATAAATAAATAAATCCTTTCTAAAAATTAGATTTACTACAACGGACAAATTACACTTACAGGGTGACAGATGACCTCATCAAGGTAGCAGAAAGGCGCAGGATGCAGGCCGTTACCAACCGCGGTCAATTTGGAAATCATTGGGGGAGGCCTATATTCAGCAGTGGACGTCCTATGGCTGAAATAATGATGCTGATGACTTACAAATTCAGTTACCTTGCTGATGCTGCACTCATCTGGGTTCAAACCATTCTTGAGATTCGTTAAATGTCCCAGAATGGTCAAGACCATGGGCATATTGCATGTTAGAGTCGGGAATGTAATGTGCGACCTCCATTTTCCATTAGTCCACAGATAGCCCGAGGCTCGGAGCTGAAGAAAAAAAATTAAGACAAATTGAGAAAATAAAAAAAGGATTAAATTATCTTCAACGAACTCCCTAAGTATGTTCTTCTAATTAATTTCGTTGCGAGTCCAATGACAGTTTAACTTTTCATCGAGACAAACTTGACCTTTACTGGTTGGGTTTTACTGGCGGCCAAGCTGTACATCCTGGCTACACAGGAGTTGCAGCGGTGGGAACGAGAGGTGGGAATAGTCGCCTACCTACTTACCTCCAAATCCTTCACAGTTCTCAGGAACGTAGCGTTACCACGC
This sequence comes from Ostrinia furnacalis, assembly GCF_004193835.3. Taxonomy (NCBI): domain Eukaryota; kingdom Metazoa; phylum Arthropoda; class Insecta; order Lepidoptera; family Crambidae; genus Ostrinia; species Ostrinia furnacalis. The sequence continues at coordinate 59,257 of NW_021137609.1, read as the reverse complement.
ACCAACTTTGTTTTATTTGTATCATACATGACACCAAACGCGTACACAATTGGGGGATTCTTCGATAAAGGGAGCACAGTTTTGTTGCAAGTCCTCACATCTTCAGCAAAAGCCTTGTAGGGTCCCTGAAAAACCCATGAAAAACGTGTGATTTCTTACCATGATTTGTGCAGCCAAATGACGTTCACTCTCAACGGGCTCAAATTCTCTTATCACCAGCATAGCTGCAAGAAGCCTGTAGGGGCCGAGATAGGCTGCTTGCTTTCTGAGGGGATCTGGGATAGTTGGGAGTAGGAAGATAAACCACAAATCGCGGACAATGGCTCAATCAAGAGGCTAACTCTGTGTAACATATTTATACAGGGTGACTGGAACTGAACCCACCATAACTAATACGCGTATAGAGGAGGTCATTTGCTAATTATTGAACCCTACTTTCTATGACTAAAGTTTTATAGTTTAGGAGATATTATGTCAATTTTTATACTTTTTTTAGATTTTTCCGAAGATCATTGGCAATCCATTATCACCGTTAGCTTTTTTTAAATCGAAATCGAACTTTAATTTTTTATCGTGGTTTGTACTTTTGTTGAACTTTGGCGGCTCGTGGCTAGTTATTCAATCATTATCTGGATCTGAAATTTATATTATTTAACTAAAAGTTTATTCGATATTAGTATCAAATAAAAAAATCGGTTAAAATCATGCGAAAAAAAAATTTAAGCAGTTTTTAGGTAAAATTTCGGAAAAATCTGAAAAAAGTTTAAAAATTGACATATCTCCTAAACTATAGAAAGTAAGGTTGAATAATTAGCAAATGACCTCCTCTATACGCGTATTAGCAGCTATGGCGGGTTCAGTTTCAGTCACCTTGTATAAGTACGATTGTGATTCGATTGCCCTTCAAAACTAACTGACGTCTACTCTCAACCTTATTACATGATTCCATTGGGAAATGACGTCAACTGCTGGACAAAGGCCTCCCCCAAGAATTTCTACGACTGGCCCTGCACTGCCCGCATCCAGGTGCTTCAGGCAACCATATCGTCAATGTACATTATTTTGAGAATTTTGGTATACTTTTTCAAATAAAAACAATACTAATTTAACCAGTTACTAGAGAAGCTTCGAAACAGAAATAAATAAATGTAAACATATTTATTATAACCTACGAGTAAGTACTTATACATATTATGAATAAACTAAATATTTACATAACAAATAAAAAATACTATGATACTTACTTTATCCTTCTTTCGAGCGGCAAAACCCCATAAAGCATTAAATAATAAAATTCCAAAAACTATAATAATTTTGTTCATCGTGTACATGCCTATTCCCGTCCCGACCAACATGAAATAAAAAAACAAAGATTATTTTGAAATATGTAAACTTAAACACACATCATTTCATGAAATGACTGATTTTGATTGACTGAAATGACTGAATTTGATTGAAAGGCCCATATTAAAAATTAGGTAGGTACTGAAGTTCACCTTATCTTTGATCAGCTAAACTATAATTTTATTAATATTATTTTCATTTACCCTTTGTACTTACATGCTAAATGCAATGGGTTTACTAAATAGAACTCATTCTATTCTCATTTACATAAAGTTATTGTTATTTTCCATGACATATATACTAACATTTATATGTTATAAGGTTATGTTTTTGTCTGTTTGACCACTTTTGACTTTACTATACGGGGTGGAAATTTGTAATGCCACCTGGAGGGAAAGTACTCTTAAATTGTAGATAGAAACATTTTCTCAAAGAAAAGATTCCTTTATTTTTTAAAAGAAATAGATACACACACAGAGACACAGAGGTCCAGGGTTCGATTCCCAGTGGGAGTAGTTTCTTCTGTTCGGATTTGTTGGCGCTCCCATGACAAAACTATTGATTATAAAAAAAAAACAATACGTTAATAGGAAAATTTCTCTAGTTTTAGTTTCTCTAAGCATGTTTTATCATAAAATTAATCCGAAAGGAATTATATGGCGGCACGAGCGGCAACCATACGAGGTCACAAAGTTTAAATTCATAAAGAGCACATTGAAATGTATAAAATACCAATTTTCATTACTCCCGGAAAACTTTCCAGGTAAAGCCATTACCTATTTTGTACCAAAAGACTGGACATCGCAAATAAATTAGTGATGAAAACCTAAAACGCGAGCAAAGTCCCCGGCAAAGGCTGGTATTGCTTAGGTACAATTATAATGACATTAGATCAAGAACAATTATTGTTGAATTCTATAACAATATCACGTGGCCGGATATACGGACGAAAGCACATTAAGCTAACTAGCACCTTATGTTGTTAGATTAAGTGCTATTTTTGCACCGTCAGACTGAAACAGCGGAAATCGCAGCGCAACGTCCGACAAGGTGGACCGACGACCTCATAAGGTTGCAGGAAGGCGCTGGCTGCAGGCCACACATATGGAAATGATTGGAGGAGGCCTATATCTGAAATAATGATGATGAGACGTGAACCTGTCGGGTTTCAGCTGCTCCCATCGCCACCCATTCTTGAATCCCCCCATTTTGGTCGTTCAGGATCTGGCATCATTGTCTTTCTGGCATTGTCTTTGACATTTACCAAACATGGGATGAAGATCCCCATAGACCACAGACTTTTTATCGGCCAATAGTGTTAAATCAGTATGAACATGGAACAAGCTGGGATGAAAGGTCCCATATTTCATAGATTTGGTATCGATTCCTCGTAAAAATTAAGCCTTTTTCCCACTGCATGCTGAGCGAATATTAGTGAGTGACATTTGGCTAAGCATGTTCAAGTGGATAAAAGGCTTTTGACCAACCTATCGACATGTAGTCTCTGGGAACTCTTAATACATAAATAAATAATAATATTATACAATGATAACATAACTTTATTACTTAGCATACACAACATTTTCGGTAACAATAAGACAAGCGAAGGTATAAATCTTGTTGGTCAGCTCAATTTTCCACATGACACGCCCATAGGCTCTCTCTTGGGTCCACAGGTGGTCCATCCAGTTGGGATTCGCGTGGTTGAATTGGTAATTGCCCTGAAATAGAAGGTTTCTTTAGTTAATTCAATCATTTACTTCGTTAATCTTCATAAAATACGAGTCCTCATGGGTTTCAGGGACTCCTCCTATGTTGCGGGTCCAATGACAATTTAACTTTCCCCTGGGACAAACTTGACCTTCACTGGTTGGGTTGTTGGCGGTCAAACTGTAGATCCTGGCTACACAGGAGTTGCAGCGGTGGGAACGAGAGTTGGGAATAGTCCCGTGTACTTAGTTATATATCAATAACTAAGGGTCAAACACAACGGTACCAGTGTCAGACTGCCGATTCAAGGGCGGAATAATAGTGAACCCACTCCTAGCATAAGCACAATTTAACTTAGCTATAGCCCGGTCAAGTGAGTGAGTGAGTGAGTGACCGGGCTATAGCTAAGTCACTCACTCACTCATTGCGGGCGCCCGTCGCACAGTCGCGACAGCAATATAATTACGCGCGAGCGATAAGGATGGGTAGCTTGGGGTCATTGGACAAAATTCTACGTGCTCACAGACCAGAATTTAGAGGGAGAACATAGATCTCCCCATAAGAAAAAACCTCTTTACGCTTCACCTTGGAGATTAAGGAACTAATATGCGAACATTACAAAAGTCAGGTCATAACGCTATTTGAAGTAAAGTCAATTCCTCGATCTGCTGGAACATTTGAGAGGATTGTCATCATCATCATCATCATCATCATCATCATCATCATCTCAGCCATAGGACGTCCACTGCTGAACATAGGCCTCCCCCAATGCTTTTCATGTTACCCGGTTGGTAGCGGCCTGCGTCCAGCGCTTTCCTGCTACCTTTATGATGTCGTCGGGCCACCTTGTGGGTTTGTGCTTCTGCTGAATCACCTCATGATGATGATGAGCTCTGTATAATAGTCTAAACAAACCATGAAAGGTCTTTTGACACTTTATTATGACTAACCTTGCGAATACTGCAATCATCTGCGTTCAGTGCGTTTTTGAAATTTGTCACTGAGCTAACAATCGTCATAATTAAGGGCGTTTTGCAGCTCAGCGTTGGTAACGTCATATGCGACCGCCATTTACCTTTATTCCATAAATAACACATGCCACGTATCTGAAAATATATTGGTTCATTTGACTACATAGGAGATGCAGCGGTGGGAACGAAAGGTGGGAATAGTCCCGTATTCTTCCACTATTATGTCTATTACTTTCGACTTCTTCTAAATAAGGTCATCCAGGATTTTAAAACTGATCTCGAACTTTTAAATCTTTCCATTACTCGCTAAGTAAGTGTTACTAAATCTTTGTTTGTCACCTGTCATCCGCTTTGCAGTAGAGGGAAGTCGAACCTTAACTTCGAACTCCTCCTATGTTCTTCTGATGAGTTGCCGTTTGGCGATCGACGGTACGCGCATAAGGCGCCCGATCAGTGGCAAACCCAACTAGAGGGTTGCAAAAACTTGACCTTTACTGGTTTGGTTTTTATTGGCGGTCAAGCTGTAGATCCTGGCTACACAGGAGTTGCAGCGGTGGGAACGAGAGGTGATAATAGTCCCGTAAGTAAGTGTTACAAAAGATATTCATAGTATTTACCTCCAAATCCCTTATACTTCTCAAGAACGTAACGTTGCCTCGGAAGAATGTAGTGTTCGTTGTGTCGTTGTATACCTCGAATTTGAACAGAACCGGTCTCTTCGGTGAATAAGGGAGAACTGTTTTGTTGCACTCCTGAACTCCTTCAGCTATGGTTCTATAAGGTCCCTAAAAACACAATTTACGAAAAAAACGGTGAAGATTAGAAATGAAAAATACTTACTAGGAGTCACTGTACCACAAAAAGCACTCATCATCTTCATCATTTCAGCCACAGGACGTCCACTACTGAGCATAGGCCTGCCCCAATGATGGTTGGTAGCGGCCTGCGTCCAGCGCCTTCCTGCTACCTTTACAGACCATAATTTACGGGAAAGACGCGACGAATAAACACAGGGTTATAAGATACCACAAAGACGAAAGCACTCATCATCGTCATCATCATCATCATTTCAGTCATAAGACGTCCACTGGTGAACATCGGCCTACCCCGATAATTTCCATGTTGACCGGTTGGCAGCGGCCTGCATCCAACTGCAAAAATCAACAAGCACTTAGTGAAATTAAATACCAACTTTTTCCTTTGATCGTATTCGAGCAGTAAAACCCGATAAAGCATTAAGTAATAAAACTCCAAAAACTATACAAATCTTCATGACCATTCAATCATTGATTAGAAATAGACGTATTCTTACATGTATCACTAATTATGTGTTTTATTTAAGAAAAAAAAGAATTCGGCAGATTTTATAAAATCATAATTATTTAAAGTTCCGAAACAGCACAACACAGTGTTTTCGATTTGCCTAGTCATTGTTTTTGTTTTTCCATTTGTACTAAACGAAACCAATATAGGTAGGTACTACCTTATTGTTTATAGGAAACAAATTTTTGTCTGTTTGTTGCACAGTGTAGTAAAATGTACCAACAATCTGCCAGTTATTCTAATAATATAGATAAATATTTCTCATTTAAATAAAATAAAATCCTTGAACATTTTACACTGCTCCTCTAGTCCCAAACTAAGCAAAGCTTGTACCTACTATGGGACAACAGATATGAATATTTTTTTTGTAAATAATCCTACATAATTATAGATAGAAAAACACCCAAACCAATACAAACAAATGTTTGTACTAAGCGGGAATCGAACACGCGAGCTCGGTATAGTAGTCCACTACACAAAATGTATATGTATTGTTAGAAGGTACCATGTAAAGACATGTCCTCTAAGCCCAAAATTGCGACGAGCAGAGCCGCAGTATCGGAAGAGTATTAGATACCCACTTATCTAATGCCATCAGTTTAGGCATGTTTATTACAAAATAATTGCATAAAAATACGAGTACCATATAGGTACGGTATAAATGTAAGCATAGGCGCAGACCATCGACTTTTAGTACGCCGATAGTTGGGCTTAATTTTATCCTTCATGATTCACCAACATTCTATCCTATATTGGGAGCATACGCTGACAAACTTTCAGCTTTTATAAAATGACGTAGGTATGGCGTTCACTAGCTCTTTAGTCTAATAAATCTATACTAATTTATAAATGCGAAAGTAACTCTTGTCTGTCTGTCTGTCTCTCTTTCACGCCTAAACCACTGAACCGATTTTGATGAAATTTACCTAGTTTGAGTCCCGGGAAAGGACATAGGATAGTTTTTATCCCGGTTTTTGAAACAGGGACGCGCGCGATAAAGTTTTTCTGTGACAGACAAAATTCCACGCGGGCGATGCCGCGGGCGGAAATAATAAATAAATAAATAAATAAAAATACTTTTATTAAATAAACACTTTACAATTACAAGATATGTGCCGCTCTCGTATAAGGTTAACCTGTGTAACGAGAGTCAAGAAAGCTAGTTTTGATTTGGTAATTTTTAAAGTTTAGTTTTTTTTTTACATGTAGGTATACGTGTATTAGTAAAGCACAATAATTTTCAAAACTGCCAGATTCTACTGGCGTGGATTATACCTTCCCTGTGACATACGGATACAACGCAAGATTAATGTGAAGCAAAGTTCTCGAATCTACGTCGGGGTAAATCATTCCGTTTGGGAACATACACCCCCGGGGACACCTTTGTTAAGCAGCGCGTAACATTAGTGCCATGGCTTAGTGGCGGCCATTTTAACGCTAGGTCCCAGGTTCGGAGTTAGTAGAGTCATAAAATTATGAACTTTAGATTGGGTCACCTACGAGTATATCATAATGGGACACCGAGTCAAGTCCCATATAATGTGGATAATATGCATCGTGACAATATTAAATGCCGGTTATCAAAGATAGGCCATCCATCTTTAAGCACTGGATTCATATTCACCTACATGGACCCAGAAACCGATTTTTTCACTGATTTATGTCACTACTAACTTAGATTTTAAGTATAATATTGTTAATAACACAACTCTTTATGGATCTTAATGGTCTGAAATAAATTAGGTACTATATATTTATTTATTTAAATGTGAGAAATGGAACACAAATTAAATGAAAGAGAGAGGAGTGTGAGTTGGAGGAGAAAAAGGAAGATGGCGGATGGATGCAAGAGTGAAACGTGCGTGTAAAAGGTAAAATAAATACACGCCATAATATATTTCACGGTTTTATTTCTCCCACATTTCCCTGATGTTAAAATCAAAAACGCACTAACCAATAATATTGTTTATTTCCATTAGCAAATATTGTCTGTAAAAACGGGGCAGCAGAGTGAAACGCAAAGAACATTCAAAAAGCAAATAGGTACATTGAAAATTCCGTGTGAAAGCACTCTCTACAATGCATCGTCAAGAAAGAATTCTTTCCATTTCCTCTACACCTTTTTCCTTCTATAACACTGTTTCGTACCGAAATATATTTATTAGTTTCTTAATTTTAGTTTAAGATAAAACAACACAAACTGGAAGGAATTTGCTGTTTTCTTAATTGCATTTTTTAATCACAAACTGGCAACATTCTTTCCAATCTTATGTAGCTAAGGCTCGCGATTGCGATTGCGACGCCCCCCGTGACGCAAGAGTTTTGAGTTCGGAAGGACGCCCGTGCGCATCAGCGGTGTGTTCTTTAATTCGGCAACCACATAAGCGTTTGTCAATTTCCAAAATCAAGTGAATCTAATGAGTGCGGGATCCAGCCCCTATGGAACTATGGTCTTTTTTACCAATAGGTATGTGCTAATACTTCACAAGCAAACTGCATATCGAAGATACGCCGGGCCCGGCTAAGCACGCGGCTGGCACTGTGGAGAAGAGGTTTGTTCGCCGTTTGTTTTGAAATTTTAGTATAGCTAACACACACAATTATGAATAATTATATTTTTCTTATATTATGACATTATATTATTGACCTCATAAAGGTAGCAGGAAGGCGCTGGATGCAGGCCGCCACCAGCCAGTCATTGTAGAAATCATTGGGGGACGCCTATGTTCAATAGTGGACGTCTTGTGGCTGAAATGATAATGATGATGATGATTAAGGTATGGCATTTAAGTAATAAAGCTGCAGTACAGGAGGAATGACGACGGATCGTAAAGCTCGCTGATCAAACCAGATGTAATGACCACAGACAGTCGCTCTATCAAAAGTATAGCGACGGAGAAGAAGAAAAATACTTGGTATTTTAAAACTAATTGGACTCTCTTTCGGCAGGACAACTCCCTGAGATGAACATATTTACTTATATTACATTTTCTGAAAGGTTTTCTAACAAGGAAAGATTATAAGGTTACAATCCGGTGTGAGTAGCAGCCAATATTTTGCGTTTGCCTGTCCTCTGACAGTCGTACGAGATACACCTTGGTTTTTCTCAACGAATCTCGTTGTCATGTTAGTAAGTTTATGCTCTTTGACTGGTTTATACATTAATAAATTAGCTTTAAAATTCGTGCATTTACATGTATAGGCGGGTACAGCAGCGTCAAATTTCCAAAAGCTCGTGACACCCAAAGTAGCTAAAAAGTTCGCAACATGTCTTTGTTACAATGAGGGCTATCGTTTTTATACTTAACAGTTGGCACCCCTGACGATTGACAGGACCTTACTCTACAGTGGCGCCATCTTGATGAGTGCAAATACGATTAGTCCTCCTACCACTTTCGCGCTCACCAGTTGATGCCACTGTCTTCGCTACTAGCAAGTGACAGGACCTTACTCTACAGTGGCGCCAACTGGTGAGCGCTAAAAGGATAGCCCTCATTGGAATAAGGTTGTATTTTCAACTTTTTGGTCACTTTGGGTGTCACGAACTATTGGACGCTGACTGTACCCTCTCCGTGCACCCGCGCGAGTTTTAGCGGAGAGCTTTATATCATTGTTCCATAACGTATTTGAAACTTTTTACAGTCGCCATAACATTAAAAAAACTAGCAAATGTCATTTGTAAATCCTGACAGTTCGTCACAGCAAAGTTTTCAGATCATGTTTTCCGCGTCTTCAATTTAATTGCCAGAAGTATTGCCAGAAGTAACTTGCCAGCATGCCGAAAAGTACCACAGAAGAGCTGACGAAGTCTAGCGACAAGCGTGGGAGGAGTTCCAGTAGGAGTTCAACGCATGCTCCTCTCCATTTTGCTGTCCACAAGCCAGGGTGCCACTTTGAGAGCTGCTGTGGGGTCTGCAACCTGTTCCCTGGGGTACTCCTCATTGCATTTTGCCAGGTACCTAAGTGTTATTTACTTACCAGAAGCAATCTTTTCATAAAAGTACCTACATACCTTTGTTTGTCACCTGTAATCTGCTTTGCAATGGAAGGAAGTCAAACCTTAACTTCGAACTCCTCCTATGCTCTTCTGATTAATTTCGTTTCGAGTACAATGACAGTTTAAGTTTCCCCCAGGACAAACTTGACCTTCACTGGTTGGGTTTTTATTGGCGGTCAAGCTGTACCAGGATCTGTATCAAGGTCCTGGCTACACAGGAGTTGCAGCGGTGGAAACGAGAGGTGGGAATAGTCCCGTAACCAGTAGCAATAAGTTACAACAGTACAGTAGGGTCACTTAGCAAAAACAACGTAAAATTTCGTTCGTTTCTACCAATGTCTTATCACTCACGGAATTCCACAATGACTGGTCCTGCGCTGCCCGTACCCAGGTGATTTCCGTAATCTTCGCCAGATCGTGGATGCACTGAGTGGACCGAGTGGCTATGTGCTATTTTGCAAAAATAAAATGTTTAGTTTATTGACCGCCATTCTTCATTGAGCTTATAAATTTGATTGAGCTACTCGTAGATTTTTCTTCTTTTCCTTTTTGAATCGAATTTTAAAATTGTTCAGGTGCTTGTGGGATCCATTTTACTGACGCTGATTCTAACGCACGGAAAACAATACGACGAAATGCACCAAACTCCTATGTCGCAATGTAAGTAATGAAATACTATTACCCCTTCCTTCATCATCGTCATTAAATGTCAATAGTCTATGACCTTCTCTAGTAGACTAGCGGAAAACACCTATAGGATTTAGTTCGTCTAGAGTATAACAGCGATCAATATGACTATCCCTTAAATCGGAATTAAAGGGTTAATGAAGATTCTGGATATTTTTTTTTGCTTGTCTTTTCAGTCATGAGCATAGCGACTGGCGCGGTCCTGAGTGGCGTGACTGGCGCAGGAGTTCTGCTCATTGTCGTGGCTCTCACGGAGAATTGCCGTGCTATGCTGGTCAGAAGCTTTGCTAACTATACAGTAGGATATAGTAAGATAGGGTATGATGGGATGAAACTGTTTCACCCACAACGTGAAAGCTTTTGGCTTTTCTGATTATTTGAATATTTTCCATCTGTTCTCACCTGATGGAAAATGATGATCATACAATCAGAAACAACCACAGGGGAAAAAAATAGAAATATTTTTAACTAGTATTTTTTCAGTAGGTAAAGGCTACAGCAGTCTGTCTAGTATAACACAGAAATCTTTTTTTTTTCTAGGTATACCTCCTGGTAGCTGCAATGGTATGGATGAGCATACTAACGCTGGCCATGACCAAGATCGGTCGCGCCTGCATACGGTTCAAGGATGGTAAGCTACCCTATCTTCGCGAAATTGTCTACGAAAATAAAATCTATTTTCAGACATCTATCTGGATTTCGCATCTTTGGCATAGATACATAAGCATCGATTTCTGTTTTCTACAGAGAGGTATTTCTCCCACGTCTTGGTGAGGGCGCTACCGTGCTTCTACATATTAAGTGGAATCATTTAGCTATAAATTAGTTTAGTAATATAATAATTTTCGTTGTTGCAGCTGCGAAAATCAAAGATGAGCAACACAGGCTGGCTAACCTGGCTTGCGTCAGTGGTCTATTCACGTTCCTTGGGGCAGGTAAATAATATAGTAATAAGTCTTCATCATTCTTAGTTAGAGGTAATATAACAAGTTTGTATGTGGAAGGACTTTAAATTTTAAAGTCAGTCTCTTGAAATTTTTGAGGATCTAGAAACGCTCCTTGACTACATCGTCAGTCTATCGAGTGAGAGGCCTGCCTATAACTAAGTTTTCCAGTTCCTGGTCGCAACTCCAAAACTTAACTGCCCCAACAGCCATAATTTCTACGAGCCATATTATGTTCACGTGGTCTCTACTTGAGAACTTTTCTGCCCCAATAGCCATCAGTTTTAAGAGCTATATGTGCTGAAATGTAGTATACTTCGTTCGTTCGTTCGTTTCAGCTAAATGACGTCCACTGCTGGACAACGGCCTCCCCCAAGGTTTTCCATAATGAACGGTCCTGCGCTGCCCGCATCCAGGCTCTTCCCGCGACCTTTATCAGATCGTCGGTCCACCTAGTAGGAGGCCTGCCTACGCTACGTCTACCAGCCCGTGGTCGCCACTCGAGAACTTTCCTGCCCGTCGTCTCTACGAGCTATGTGCCCCGCCCACTGCCACTTGATTTTAGCAATTCTGCGAGCTATGTCGGTTACTTTCGTTCTCCTCCGGATCTCCTCATTTCTGATTCGATCACGCAGGGAAACTCCGAGCATAGCCCGCTCCATCGCCCTTTGGGTGACCTTGAGCCTTCTTATGAGGCCCGTAGTAAGCGACCACGTCTCAGATCCGTATACTGTATCCGTATACTACGAATCTGTAGTAGGTATACTGTTGAATTATTAAATAGCTTCTTTTGTTCCAGGTGTATACTTCTTCTCTTTCATCGTGGTGTTCAGCTTCTACCACTTCAGGTACGTGCGCCGCGCCATCTTGTTGCACGAAGCGGAGTGTGAATGACACTATTAGATTATTTTTATGTTTGGTAACTTCCATTATTATTTTAATACATCGTTATAAATTAATGACACTTTTATTCGTTAATTTATTTTTATTTATTTATTTTATTTATTCATGAATAGAACGGTAGTACCAATTACACCATTCAAACAAGACGTAACAAAGCTCAGAATAACATTTAAGTAATTAAAAACAATTTAACTTAACTTAATTTAGGAAAAGTACATAAATCAGATGCGATTATTTTCACAGTAACCTAAACATTCTGCTAGTAACGTACTCCACCCCTCTGCAAATACGCAACTTCATTTAATACAAACATTTGCCCGCGGCTTCGTTCACGTTGTCACTTATTGTTACAAATCATAGCCAATAATACTGTAAAGTTTCATCAAAATCCGTTCAGTAATGTTTTGAAAGAGTAACAAAATCTATACATACTTTTACGTTTAGTAGGATAGGATAATCTGAACAGGAAACAATGAAAATAATTTAATTTGCTTATCCTCGTAGCTCAGAATAGGAGGCAAAGAATTTTATTTATCATTCTATTATTTTATACGTAAGTAGGTACACAATACATTATTTATAGCCACACAAAAAGAAATATAAAGAAATATAACGCTTATTTTTTAAACGGGTCATATTTTCTATTCTGACCACGGCAGTAAGAGGAAAATATTCGTGGGTGCGTAAGAGCCAAAGCACACGATGCGTTGCGGCGCCGCACCTCAAAGATTTCACCGTATCGTCGCACCGCTTATGTACCCGCCAAAGATATTTTCTGCCGCACAATTTATAAACGCAGTAAGTACCACTTACTGCGTTTATGATTGTTTTGAATATTCAGAATCCTGACATCGCGATCTATAAGAATCAAAGACCCGTTTTTTTCTATCTATCTTAGAACGGAAGATACATGTTATCATAAACGCAGTAAAGAGCAGATTGTAGGTTTCTTCNAGACTAATAGGGTGATTTGCAGTTGGTTGGGGTTTGAGCCACTAAAGCAGTGGTTTACCCTAGTAAATTAGCTCTCTTGATCATAGATACTTTGATATTTGGATAGCGGGTTTGGCTGAGATCAGGTTCTCGTGTATTTCCTAAAGGCGAGCGTACCAATGTGACGATAAAAGTACCCTTAACATGTATTTTTGAGCTCTTTGGATGCACATAGTTAATGTTGGATTAGTTGACTGTCGGTGGAATATTATATTCAGTACTGTTTTATTTATATTTATGGTCTTTCCATGTCATCCTACGGTCCAGGATTTTAATGCAGGTTGATTACAGCAATGTGTCGAGGTCTAGATTGGCCGGAGGATAAGTTTCACGTCTTAAATGATAATTATGGTGAGACTTCGGGGCTTAATTACATGCGCCACTTGGTCAGCCAAGCAGTTGACATTGCAACAGTCTAGTCACTATAAGATCACAGTTACATTTGAGGAATGCCGCAGCTTTCTGGTGTCTGGGCTACTTTACTAAAGCCCGGTCCGTGAGCACGTAGAATTTTGTACAATGACCCCTAGCTACCCATCCTTATCGCTCGCGCGTAATTATATTGCTGTCGCGACTGTGCGACTGGCACCCGCAGTGAGTGTACGAACGCGATAGCAATATAATTACGCGCGAGCGATAAGGATATTAAGGATGGGTAGCTAGGGGTCATTGGACAAAATTCTACGTGCTCACGGACCAGACTATAGTAGATGTTATAAAGTATCGGACCAAGTACAGAGTCCTGGGGTACTCCAGCTCTGCAGCTAAAAAGAGAAGATTTTGTCACCGAGTTTGAAAACTATCTGTCACTGAGATAAGAATCCATCAGCAGGTAGGTAGTAGAAGTGTGCTAGAAGGTACTTTTTAATTTCATAGAGTAGTCCTTTATGATAAATAAACCCAGCTGAAGCCGCAGCGAATGCAGACGTACAGGATTCTTTCTTTTCCAAACATTGTACTGATTATGGTTGGTATGGTTTCTGCCAAAATTTATGGTCGGGTATACTATATTACATGGGTCATACTTAGAGGCAAGGGAATAAACGAGCAAGAATGATCCTTTTCTATAATTTTAACAATACAAATGTCAGATTAATTGAGCGATAAGAGAATTCGTTAGGCGACTTGACAGCCTTACGGATCATTTCCAAAGTTAAGAGACTTGCGAGGTTCTTCTCACTCAGTGTGGTCATTGTCAAGACCATGGACTTTATGGTGATCAGATCAAATGCAAGTGCTTTACGAGGGTCCATTTTGGCTATTTCTTTAGCTTAGCCATTTCTCTTAGCGTTAGTTCTTTCGTTTCAGCCGAAAAACGTCCTGCGCCGCTCGCATCCAGGCACTTCCTGCGACCTTCTCCAAATCGTCGGTCCACCTAGTGGGAGGCCTGCCCACGCTACGTCTTCCGGCTCGTAGTCGCCGCTCAAAAACTTTACTGCCCCAGCGGCCATCAGCTCTACGAGATATGTGCCCCGCCCACTGCCACTTGATTTTAGCGATTCTGTGGGCTATGTCAGTCACTTTGTCCTCCTGCGTCTTTCGTCCTCAATTAGCGTAGTAGGAATCAATCTTCTACTTTGAACTTGAGGAGGGTAAGCGGAAACATGGCGGTCAAATCCTCAGATAGTCAAGTACAAAGATATCCAGTAGCAGCATACGAAAAGATGCAAAATGAGCCCTCTCAAATCACAATGGGAAGGTTTGGCAGCACAGCACCTAGAATGGCGGGAGATTGTGTTGTGTAGAGGTGAGTCCGCGAATTCAACGAGCAGCGCATAACTGAACTCGACGCAAAACGCGATGACGTAAATCCCGTCCATCTGCCGCCATTCACTATAATTATGTTGGCGGCGGGTAATTTACTCTCAATGTGCAAGGAGTTTATGTAAGCCATCTTAAGGCTATGTAAGCCATCTTCGGGCGCACCAGCGCCGCTAAGACAGCTAAGTCAAAGTGGTCACCATGACCGAAATCGGTCGGATGAATCATCATCATCAGTAGGAATCAAAGGCAGGCATAGCTGCAAGTCTCGGATCAAGTCCAATGCTTGATCTTTTTTTTTATTGAATTGTGGATTTTTTGAATTATCCGTGTCAATGGGTTTAAATAAACCGGCTTTTCATGTAGCAAAGGTCTGATATTTTTCTTGTCAGTTCGCACTCATGTATTACCGGACCTAATAAGCGGAGAACACTTTGAGGGAGGTACTTTGTTGCCTTCCAGAGGTTGTGGTTCCTATTTGCATTCCGAGACATATTTTCTAATCTCTGTGTGATTGATTCGCTTAAAGCAAGTCCAATAGTGTGGGTTATCTGCCAGACGAAGGCGGGTATTTTTTTCTTGACAGCAAGAGAGACCGGCGCCTCTCGCGATCAATTATTTACTAGACCAAGCAGTAACTTGAATAATGTACTTGATTAATTGTTAGTATATTAAGTTATCAACGGCATTAAGTTCGCCTTGTGTACCAATTTATATGGCATTAAAGAATAAATATTATAGTTAGTTCTTCTGTTATATGGTTTACTGATGGGTCAAAAATGGGCCCTAACGTAGGCTTTGGCGTGTATGGAGAGCAGCCGAAGCTTAGGCTATCTCAAAGCCTGAGTAAATTTGCCTCTATCTTTCAGAAGTCTACGCCATTATTGAATGTGCGGAAGCTAACCTGCGAATAATTATACCAACCACATAATTTACATTAACTCAGACAGTCAGGCCACGATGATGGCCTTAAACTCCAACTTAATCACCTCAAAGTTGGTAGAAAACTGCATGAGTCGACTGAATACCCTAGGAAAACGTAACAGAGTAACGCTGAGATGGGTTCCAGGTCACGCGGGAATCGTGGACAGTGAAAATGCCGACAAACTGGCCAGAGCGGGAGCGGAGGGAACACAATATGGTCCAGAACTCTTTTGTGGTATTCCCAAGTCTCGCTCGAATTACCCTGGAGAACAACTATTTAAACAAATCCTTTAAGGCATGGTCAGACACGCTAGGATTAACTCATTCCAAAACTCTTATAAAAGCCTATGACCGAAAATGCTCAAAGCAGATCATAGGACTGAGTAGGATCAAAATGCGCATATTAGTTCGAGCCTTCACTGGACACAGCAGCTTAAACAAGCACTTGTCCACTATAGAACTGTCCGAATCAAGAACGTGCAGGATGTGCCAACAGGCAGATGAAGCGCCACTACACATTCTCACGGACTGCGGACCTTTGATGCGCAAGCGAAGCTTACACCTGGGCAAACACATCCTAAGCCCACAAGATGTAAAACATATCGCCCCCCAAAAGATACTGCAATTCATAATGGATGCAGGACTCGGAGGCGAACTGTAAGGAAAATAGCGGCGATCACAATAGATCGGTACCGGTCGCAGTAATACTAGGACTTTATTGAATTAGAATAGCCGCTCAACTCAATAAAAAAGTAGTTCTTCTGCGTTTGAAACACAAATTAGTACAGTATAGGAGAGGAATAAATTTCAAATAGTTTATACAGTATCAGTATCGGCGCGCCGACAGCTAGTCGTCGGCGGCGGCGGCGTGAAAAAATTCGCGGCGGCGGCGGCGCGCCGGCGTGGCGCCCACCTCTAGTGCAAATACGATTAGTCCTCCTACCACTTTCGCGCTCACCAGTTGATGCCACTGTCTTCGCTACTAGCAAGTGACAGGACCTTACTCTACAGTGGCGCCAACTGGTGAGCGCTAAAACGATAGCCCTCATTGGAATAAGGTTGTATTTTCAACTTTTTGGTCACTTTGGGTGTCACGAACTATTGGACGCTGACTGTACCCTCTCCGTGCACCCGCGCGAGTTTTAGCGGAGAGCTTTATAATATCATTGTTCCATAACGTATTTGAAACTTTTTACAGTCGCCATAACATTAAAAAAACTAGCAAATGTCATTTGTAAATCCTGACAGTTGACGTCACAGCAAAGTTTTCAGATCATGTTTTCCGCGTCTTCAATTTAATTGCCAGAAGAATTGCCAGAAGTAACTTGCCAGTATGCCGAAAAGTACAACCGAAGAGCTGACGAAGTCTAGCGACAAGCGTGGGAGGAGTTCCAGTAGGAGTTCAACGCATGCTCCTCTCCATTTTGCTGTCCACAAACCAGGATGCCATTTTGAGAGCTGCTGTGGGGTCTGCAACCTGTTCCCTGGGGTACTCCTCATTGCATTTTGCCAGGTAAGTGTTATTTACTAACCAGAAGTAATCTTTTCTTAATGATTATTATACATTTGTTTGTTTGTCACCTGGAGGTCTAATATATGGAGGGAAGTCAAACCTTAACTTCGAACTCCTATGTTCTTCTGATTAATTTCGTTGCGGGTCCAATGACAGTTTAACTTTCCCCCGGGACAAACTTGACCTTCACTGGTTGGGTTTTTATGGCGGTCAAGCTGTAGATCCTGGCTACACAGGAGTTGCAGCGGTGGGAACGAGAGTTGGGAATAGTCCCATTTTTCAACCAGAAGTCACAACATTCCTGCGCAAAAACAGAAATAGTGTCCACGTAAAATTTCGTTCGTTTCTACCAAATGTCTGTATCACTCATGGAATTCCACAATGACTGGTCCTGCGCTACCCGTACCCAGGTGATTTCCGTGACCTTCACCAGATCGTCGGTCCACCGCCATTCTTGACTGAGTTCTACTAGTTCCTTCTTCTTTTCCTTTCTTAACGAAAATTGTTGCAGGTGCTTGTGGGATCCATTTTACTGACGTTGATTCTAACGCATGGGAAGCAATATGACGAAATGCACCAAACTCCTATGTCGCAATGTAAGTAATGAAATACTATTACCCCTTCCATCATCATCATCATCATTACGTCATTTGTCTATGACCCTCTCTAGTGGACTAGTGGCAAATACATGAAAGATTTTCTGTTTTTAAGATAAACAGCTTTAGATCTCTATTACTATCCACTAAAACTGAATTAATGAAGATGCTGGATATATTTTTGCTTATCTTTTCAGTCATGAGCATAGCGACTGGCGCGGTCCTGAGTGGAGTGACCGGCGCAGGAGTGCTGCTCATCGTCGTGGCCCTCACGGAGAACTGCCGTGCTATGCTGGTAAGAATCACATTAAGAGTTATGTTAAATCCTAAGTAACCTAACATTAGCTATAGTCTGGTCGCCGAGCACGTAGAATTTCGTCCAATGACCCCAAGCTACCCATCCTTATCGCTCGCGCGTAATTATATTGCTGTCGCGACTGTGCGACGGGCGCCCGCAGTGAGTTTGCTTGTAGCTTGGGGTCATTGGACAAAATTCTACGTGCTCGGAAACCGGGCTTTAGACCAGGAAATGGTGAATAGTCTACAAGCCAGCTAAGCATTTTTGTACCACTTACAATAGTTCTAGCAATCTGAGTTTGAGTAGGTAGTTAGATAGGTACCAGTCTATCTGATCTGGTGTTGAGGCAGAAATCTCCTTTTCTAGGTATACCTCCTGGTGGCTGCGATGGTATGGATGAGCATACTAACCCTGGCCATGACCAAGATCGGCCGCGCCTGTATACGGTTCAAGGATGGTAAGCTACCCTGACAAATTCTTTCACAAAAAAAACCTTCAGTCCATCTTCAGACATCTGGATGTCGCTTATTTGGCATACATAGCATCGATTTCTTTCTTCTACAGAGGTATTTCTCGCACGTCTTGGCGAGGGCGCTACCGTGCCTTCACATAAGTGGAACCATTTAGCTATCAGTCTAATAATTATATTTATTTTTGTTGTTGCAGCTGCGAAAATCAAAGATGAACAACACAGGCTGGCTAACTTGGCTTGTGTCAGTGGTCTATTCACGTTCCTTGGGGCAGGTAAATAATTATAGTAATAAGTCGTCATCATTATTAGTTAAGAGGTAGGTAATAATATAACAAGTTTGTATGTGGAAGGACTTTAAATTTTAAAGTCAGTCTCTTGAAATTTTTGAGGATCTAGAAACGCTCCTTGACTACATCGTCAGTCTATCGAGTGAGAGGCCTGCCTATAACTAAGTTTTCCAGTTCCTGGTCGCAACTCCAGAACTTTTCTGCCCCAACAGCTATAATTTCTACGAGCCATATTGTGTTCACGTGGTCGCTACTTGAGAACTTTTCTGCCCCAATAGCCATCAGTTTTAACAGCTATATGTGCTGAAATGTAGTATAGGTACTTCGTTCGTTCGTTCGTTTCAGCTAAATGACGTCCACTGCTGGACAAAGGTCTCCCCAAGTTTTTCCATAATTAACGGTCCTGCGCTGCCCGCATCCAGGCTCTTCCCGCGACCTTTACCAGATCGTCGGTCCACCTAGTAGGAGGCCTGCCCACGCTACTTCTTCCAGCCCGTGGTCGCCACTCGAGAACTTTCCTGCCCCAACGTCCATCGTATCTACGAGCTATGTGCCCCGCCCACTGCCACTTGATTTTAGCAATTCTGCGAGCTATGTCGGTACTTTGGTTCTCCTGCGGATCTCCTCGTTTCTGATTCGATCACGCAGGGAAACTCCGAGCATAGCCCGCTCCATCGCCCTTTGGGTGACCTTGAGCCTTCTTATGAGGCCCGTAGTAAGCGACCACGTCTCAGATCCGTATACTACACTACGAATCTGTGTAGGTATACTGTTGAATTATTAAATAGCTTCTTTTGTTCCAGGTGTATACTTCTTCTCTTTCATCGTGGTGTTCAGCTTCTACCACTTCAGGTACGTGCGCCGCGCCATCTTGTTACACGAAGCGGAGTGTGAATGACTCGATTAAATCATTTTTATGTTTGGTAACTTCCATTATTATTTTAATACATATACTTATAAATTAATGACACTTTTATTCGTTAATTTATTTTTATGCAACTTCATTTAATACAAACTTTTGTCCGCGGCTTTGCTCACGACGATGTCACATATCGTTACTACTCATAGCCTATTCTTATGTTTAATACTATAAAGTTCGTTTCATTTATCTTCAGTTCATCAAAATTCGTTCAGTAATGTTTTCATGAAAGAGTAACAAACATCCATACTTACATACTTTCACGTTTATAATAATAATATTAGTAAATAGGTTAGGATAATCTGAACAGGAAACAATGAAAATAATTTGCTTACTTATATGTTTACTCGTAGCCCAGAATAGGAGGTGTCTATGACAGACAGCTTCACATCCCTATCGTTCAATCTCATTCGGTCCGCGCGCGCGTTCACTCTTCCATTCACTGTATCCCTCTCTCGCCTATCAGCCACCGAACCGGCTTGACGTGCCGGCCGGCACGTTAACTCGCAATTTATTTCAATGTAATATTGTCCAAAGTACAATAAATTCTCAAACTCAAGAATGCATTTTATTAAGTAGTTCTGCGTGAACAGGAGGCAAATAATGTTATTTATCATTCTGTTATTTTATACGTAAGTAGGTAGCACAATATATTATTTATAGCCACACAAAAAGAAATATAACAAAGAGCGCTTATTTTTTAAACGGGTCATATTTTCTATTCTGACCACGGCAGTAAGAGGAAAATATTCGGTGCATAAGAGCCAAAGCACACGATGCGTTGCGTTGCGGCGCCGCACCGCTCGTGAGCCCGCCACAGATAATTTAGCTTCTGCCAAACCAACGCGTGCAAATCGCGTCGGTGGTAATGGCGATGGCTATTACTGCGCGTGCATAGATCGCCGTGACCAATGAAGTTTCGGCTAAATCAACGCGTGCAGTGTAGCGTTGCAGTTTTGGCTGTTTTCACAAATTGATTTTCTTACTCGATATTTGGATTTGGGATACCACTAGCGACATCTATTGGCGTGATTTTGAATTAATTTGCAATAGATGGCGCTTTTTGCTCAGTCAATTCAAATATATTTTATTGAAACATTTCCTAATGTTTTTGTTTTGATTATTCTATTTTTTAATAGAATATTTTCAGTGTTCAGGAGATTGTTTTCATCATGGTTTTTATTANGCGTTTATAAATTGTGCGGCAGAGCTGTGCCCGCGAATTCGTACACATGAAAATAATATTTCCCGTTTTTGCAAAAATTTTCATTACAGCTCCGCCCCCATTGACTGTCTTTTTTTTCTTCTTCTCATTCGGCACACTCTTGTCAGAGTGGCTGTGGTCATCAGTGTGAATCACAATTAGTGATGTTCCTCGCAATAGGTACGGCGCCATTCCTCGCGGACCGCAGCTTTCCGGGCACTTTCGTTAACCGAACACTTATAGTTGCGGCCTTTGACTGTAGGGTGATGTTCTATAGCCTAAAGCCTTCCTCAATAAATAGGCTATCCAACACATTTTTTTTTTAATCGGACCAGTGCTGCAGTGGTTCCTGAGATTAGCGGTAGCAGCGGTGGGAACGAGAGGTGGGAATAGTCCCGGCGTCGCACCGGTGCCTCAACGCATCGTGTGCTTTGGCTCTAAGGGAGAATATTCGAGGGTGCGTAAGTTTCTTGGAAATAATGGCCGCCGTATCAATACGAGGTAGGGTGTAGTGTGCGGTCACAAATCTTTATCGGCCTTTGTCATGATTTATTAAGGCGCGATGTTGGGAAGGCTTTGCGGCTCAAAAATTGAGGATTTAAAAAATCTAAATTATGTTTATTATGTAAGAAAAAGACCGCTAGGACCTGAAAAGGATAATTTCGTATAAACTAAAAGTGCCTTAAGTAATTTAAACTTATTTTATACTAGCTTTTGCCCGCAGCTTCACCCGCGTGAAATTTAGTGCCACAGATTGGCATAAATTATAGCCTATATGTTAATCTGGGTTACAAATAATAATACTGTAAAGTTTCAACCATATCCGTTCAGTAGTTTGTGCGTGAAAGAGTAACAAACATCCACTAATAATACTGTAAAGTTTCAACCATATCCGTTCAGTAGTTTGTGCGTGAAAGAGTAACAAACATCCACACAAACTTTCGCCTTTATAATATTAGTAGGATCTTTATGTTGGTAACGCTACAGTTTCAGGTTGACAACCAAATGTGGTATTTTTTCATTGCTCTATGAGTACATAACTGCTTTCTTTTCTGATTTTCTTCAATTTCTGTAACGTGTTATGAACCTACAGTCAATAGCCAGATTACGGGATTTTACATTAATGACATTATGCCTCCTCGTAAATCAAATGAGCATTAGCAATGATGTGTGTGAAGGATCATTTTACATCATTATTTCAGCCCACAATAATTCCAATATTTGGGATACAAATGATGGTGCGTTTTGTTTTTTACAGGCGTTTTTTTTTAGCAAACACTCGTTTTGCAATCTCGCGCGGCGCCTGAAAAATAAGTGGTGTGCCTGGGCCCTGTAGATAGTACATTAGACATATCTACACTTTGTTGAAAAATAATACCGACTTTTAGTTGGCCGATAGTTGGGCCCTAATTTGTATGAAGAATTTACGATACCAAGTCGGTGTAATATGCGCATTTTCATACACGTCCGTCCTTACTGATTAACAGCCTGACCCAACTATCGGTCGACAAAAAGTATGTACTTAATGTAGTCTGTGGCTAGGCTTTACCCCGTATTCACAAACGATGCTTGCTTGCGAACGCATAGCGTTGAATAGAGCTCTGTGATTGATTCATGTGTCACCCTGTGCAAGTAGCCACGCGCACTGTGAGACCTCATAGTAATGTTTGTGAATACTATTTCAACAGCAGATCAAATTACCCATTTTCGTTGGAAAATAGCTCCTATCACAACTAAATAAGCTACCACAAGCCCAACGACACAATAGAAGCATCACATAATAACGAAGGTAAGGAATTTTTAATATACAAGTAACTTGCGATAAAAATTCCGCGTTGTATGGAACGTTCAGAATCTTAGTTTACGACGTCATAAAAGTGACGTAATGGCTTGACATGTAACTACCATATGTACCTACCTGGTATGTCAAACTCTGTACCTAAGTATTGAGGATTTACAGAATTGCGTTTTGACACCAAACAGATATTCTCTGGCATACTTATCCCCTTTAAACGCTATTTTATACGAATTAATATTGACTGTAGATACCTACAAATAAGCAGTAAAAATTGATTTCTTTAGAAACATAATCGTTTGGTGTATTGCGTGAACTATGAAAATTATTATAAATTCAAATAATAATAAAATGTGATTTCTTATGCAGATAACTGGTTTACTTGTGCAGAATTCATAGATAAGTATTACAGGCTTTTTAGTGATGTGTTTTAGCAAACGTCCTTTGCACTAACATTAATTTGATCTAGATTCTAATTTCGACAGGTTCATCATTGATTATTTATAACATTCCAATAGTGTAGATTCTTACTATTAATAATCTAGACTCTATGAAATCCCCTTTATTCTACCAATAAACCTTCGTCCACATATTTTTACTAACAAATTGCAAATAATCCACACATTGCAGCCCAAATGGCAATCACGGACAACGGGTCTCTGAGTTCTCTCTCTACCCACATTTCAATGTTTGACTCTATAATTAGAGATTCAACCAAATTGGATTCTGTGTGAAACGGGGACTGAGTGACGTCACCCGCGCTTGGATTAAAAATTAATAACGGATCCGGGAGTTATTAGAACCGGGAGATATCGTGAGGTTTGAAAATGGAAATTGATTTTTCTGTTTTCAATCAAAGCAGGCATGGGATCAATCAGATGACAGTATGATGAGTGCGCAAATATAAAGGACTGTGTATTATATTTTCATTTTGTCTGAAATTCATGCTTCCGCACTCGATTTTTAATCAATTTTTAGCAGGTACAGGCCTGTTCATCTCCGCGAGTTTACATCGAAAACAAAACACGCACGATGGCCCACCTACAGGATACTATTCGACAAGGCCTCACATACGAGCGAACATTGACTCACGCACGCGTCATTCTTGTGTATGATGGAAGAAAATAAAGAA
Organism: Ostrinia furnacalis; assembly: GCF_004193835.3. Lineage (NCBI taxonomy): Eukaryota > Metazoa > Arthropoda > Insecta > Lepidoptera > Crambidae > Ostrinia > Ostrinia furnacalis. Next base: position 35,484 of record NW_021137609.1, on the reverse strand, counting down.
AATGGTGTTACTAAATACTGTGCAGTATTTAACTGCCTAAATAATAATAAAAACACAGAATTGTACTTTTTTAACTTGCCTCAAGACACTGAGAGGTAAATAAGTAGTTAATATAATTCATGCTAAATGATGTATTTCCTCCAATGACATACAAAAACATCTTAGATTTCCTCCGCCATTTTCCGCAGTTTGGCACTTCACGTCACATCATTTTACCGAAGTCAGCCCTATAGCTTCGGCGCAGTGCCGATCACTGACGCTTGACGCTCAACAAAAAAATGGTGCTTGACTCTTGAGACAAGCTAAATTACACCATATTGTTAATGACATTGAGCATACATTTTTTTAAATACCTTCGCGAAGTCAAACTTCTGTACGTAGTACTTATTATTATTCTGTGGTTGGTATGCCTAACAGTAGGCGCACACCGTTGATTTTTAGTTGGCCGATAGTTGTGCCCGATTTTAAATTGTATGAAGAATCGGCCAAATCGAATCGGCGTAGTGTGCGCACTCCCATATGATACATGCCCATACTGATCAACTGCCCGACTAAACTATCGGCCGACGAAAAATCAACGGTCTACGTCTACTCTAAGCAGTAAGGCATAGTTACCTAAAAAAGTGAGTGGCAGACTCAATGTGGCGTAACGTAGAAAAAGTAATCACAAAGATGATATTAAAATAGCATTTTGTAACATTGTTTTCGATACATAAATCTTTAAGTTTTTAACATTTTTTCACAATCATGCTCACAATGCTCATAAATAATGTTATGATACCATACCTTTTTTTAAGCCGTGTGGTGACGGCAGAGTAGAATACATTTGTCACCAACCCCTACTCTTCCCGTGGGTGTCGTAAGAGGCGACTTAGGGACTACACATCAAACAGAGAATGGGCAGCAGCGCTCTCTGAAAAACATCAATCTTTTAAACTGCGATCTCCAACCCGCCTGCCAAGCGTGGAGATTATGGCAAAACCCTCTACTATAGTGGAGGAGGCTCATAGTCCAGCAGTGGACTGTAAAGGGCTGTTGATGATGACCATACCTTTTATGAACAGTGCAGGATTCAATTCCCAGTCGGAGCAATTTGGAAAACACGAGTACTATCCCAACTAATATTATAAATGNCCTAACAATAAGCTACCACAAGCCCAACGATACAATAGAAGCATCACATAATAACGAAGGTAAGGAATTTTTAATATACAAGTAACATGCGATAAAAATTCCGCGTTGTATGGAACGTTCAGAATCTTAGTTTACGACGTCATAAAAGTGACGTAATGGCTTGACATGTAACTACCTACCAGGAAGGAACCATATGTACCTACCTGGTATGTCAAACTCTGTACCAAAGTATTGAGAATTTACAGAATTGGGTTTTGACACCAAACAGATATTCTCTGGCATACTTATCCCCTTTAAACGCTATTTTATACAAATTAATATTTACTGTAGATACCTACAAATAAGCAGTAAAAATTGATTTCTTTAGAAACATAATCGTTTGGTGTATTGCGTGAACTATGAAAATTATTATAAACTCAAATAATGTGATTTCCTACTAATATTTCGTATTATAACTGGTTTACTTGTGCATACATAAGTATTACAGGCTTTTTCGTGATGTATTTTCGCAGCCAGATTATATTTAAACGTCCTTTGCCAGGACTAACATTTGATCTAGATTCTAATTTCGACATGTTGATCCATGTCTAGTAGCTCAGATGGAAGAACAGTCGTCCGGCAAGCGAAAGGTCGTAGGTTCGATTCCCGTCATAGGCAGTTCAATTTTTTAAAGTTCTTTAAAATTTGACCTAGAGCTCTGTGAAATCGGAGAGGTGACTGGGGAATAAAATTGTGTTAGAATTGCGATAACTATTTTATATAGTTTCTATTCAAATCATTGATTTGATGCACGATTTATAATATTCCAATAGTGCAGATTCTTACTATTAATAATCTAGACTCTATAAAATCAATAAAATCCCCTTTATTCTACCAATAAAACTTCGTCCACATAATTTTTACCAACAAATTGCAAATAATCCACTTGCAGCCCAAATGGCAATCACGGGCAACGGGTCTCTGAGTTCTCTCTCTACCCACATTTCAATGTTTGACTCTATAATTAGAGATTTAACCAAATTGGATTCTGTGTGAAACGGGGACTGAGTGACGTCACCCGCGCTTGGATTAAAAATTAATAACGGATCCGGGAGTTATTAGAACCGGGAGATATCGTGAGGTTTGAAAATGGAAATTGATTTTTCTGTTTTCAATCAAAGCTGGCGTGGGATCAATCAGATGACAGTATGATGACTGCGCAAATATAAAGGACTGTGTATTATATTTTCATTTTGTCTGAAATTCATGCTTCCGCACTCGATTTTTAATCACTTTTTAGTAGGCATGCCTAACAGTAGGCGCACACCGTTGAAGAATCGGCCAAATCGAATCGGCGTAGTGTGCGCACTCCCATACATGCCCATACTGATCAACTGCCCGACTAAACTATCGGCCGACGAAAAATCAACGGTGTACGCCTACTCTAAGCAGTAAGGCATACCTACTAAAAAAGTGAGTGGCAGACTAAATGTGGCGTAACGTAGAAAAAGTAATCACAAAGATGATATTAAAATAGCATTTTGTAACATTGTTTTCGATACATTAATCTTTAAGTTTTTAACTTTTTTTCACAATCATGCTCACAATGCTCATAAATAATGTTATGATACCATACCTTTTATGAACAGTGCAGGATTCAATTCCCAGTCGGAGCAATTTGGAAAACACGAGTATGTATAACTTTAACCACTTATTGGTAGGTTACTTTAAGATTTCTTTTACCTGTTTGCCGACTATTTATTATTCTCAAAAGAAACTGAAATTAATGAAATTTTACAGTTGATAAGACCTAATTTGGATTTCAGAGCAAGAAAGAAGTTATTTTAGAGTTTAATCGTGAAAATATGGTAAACGGCTTCAAATACCCAATTAACTTAATATTTTACTTCTCAAAGCGAATGTGAACGTTAAATATTAACGCGACGATATCGGGTCCGCTAAATTTAATGTTACCATCACGAAATTACTGCATTACATTAATGGTTTCGCCGTGTTGCCAGCTTCAAGGGCTCTCGGAAACGTATTAATTTATATATTAATAGTGTTGCTACCGAGCGATATGAAATTAAACTTGATACAAGTACGTAGCGTATTCCCTTTGATGAAGGAATTCAGGTAATTGTTGTTTGATATTAAAAATTCATGGGGAAATAGTGACGAGTAGATATAATCTACTATTATATATAGCTATTATGATATAGCGTACCTACTAAAGCCTGGTCCGTGAGCACGTAGAATTTTATCCAATGACCCCTAGCTACCCATCCTTATCGCTCGCGCGTAATTATATTGCTATCACGACTGTGCGACGGGCGCACGCAGTGAGTGTGCGAGCGCGACAGCAACAGAATTACGGGCGAGCGATAAGGATGGGTAGCTTGGGGTCATTGGACAAAATTCTACGTGCTCACGGACCAGGCTTTAGTCGTATAAAAGGTTTATATTAGTAGCAAAAAGTAACTGGTAGGTATTTCTACAAACCACATAGCATATAACTCATATAATAACTAAGTAGAAAATCTTCTTGGTTTCCTGAAAAAAATGACATACTTCAAAAAGTTTTTTGAGGCTGAGTTGCATCATCTTAACTTTGACCGATAATTACGGTTAAAGTTAACCGGTGTTTTTATAAAAAAGGTTTTGTTTAAGGTAAGATGGTGCAACCCAAGGTAAAATAATATGTGTTCTTTATTTGATTGATAAAAATATGTCTAAATGCAATACCTAATTACTTTCGACCTAATTCATAAACTAAAGCATTGTTGCAATCTTACATGTACTGATTTATAAGTTACCCTTGTACCTATATTAAAATACCAACTGCACACTGTCTATTCACTTAATAAAATCGTCTGACTGCTTGTTCAGAATGTGCCTGTTTCCAAGGCGATGGTCAAAGACCCATCGATTAGCACTAATGAATGTTTACAAGAGCCGAAAGACGAGAAATCCCGCTGATTGCGCATTCTTGGGGGCTTTCAATGGCAAGTACAAATAATAAGTGCCGGCGTTATTACGTGTTGAAAAGTTGGAATCAAATTGGGACAAGATTTGGTTCTACTCTGTAAAAGATGGAAATCACAAGGAACCAAGCATACTAGGGACAGACAGACAGCGAAGCGACTTTGCTTTATAATATCTCCACAAAATTACAGCTCTCTAGTACCAATAGTTTCCAAGCAAAACCTCAGACGGACAGACAGACATGACGAAACTATAAGGGTTCCTTGTCAGGACTACGGAACCCAAAAAAAAACACCGCCTCATCAGCGTAGAAACTTCCTCAGAACAAGCTATAGTGTACTTATAACAAAGTGCATGCATAAGTATTTAAAAAAAAATGTCCATTATTTAACACGCAAAATACAAGCTTTCTCTTCTTCAACTTCGGGACTAGATGACGCTATTAAATTTCCAAGGATATTTAACCACCATTTTAATCTCTATGAGGGTAGTTAATCATTCGCCGGGACGCCGACTGAAAATTACATTAAAGCCCAATGCTCACAATAAACATGGCTTTGTGTATAATTGTATGAAATGCGAAACAGACTAATGCAATTATTAATTCCTAATTCTTTTGTTTTGGTTTGTCTTTATGGAAACTTTTTTGTAAACCTGAGCAAAGCTTAAGTTTTTAGATGTAAAATTTAGTAATTTAATTAAATAGACAAGAAATAAGTTAAAAAATAATATAAACTCTATCGATAGATAAAAGTTAAAGCCTGTTCGTTGTAAATGCATCAATTGAGAATAACCCATTCGTGTAAATATTATATGAAAAGATTAAATAAGAAAGTCCTAGAAATGGGATAAATAAAAGACGTTCATTTTTCTAGGTGGTTTTTAATGTCAGGACAGATGCCAGGCTAGTTAGTTGTTAATGATTATTTATTCTGAATGCGAGCGGTGCAGGACCGGTCTTTGTGGAAATCCTTGGGGGAAGCCTTTGTCCAGCTGTGGACGTCTTTCGGCTGAAACGAACGAACGAACGATTATTATTCTAATTGATATTATTATATTATAGCCACGATAGCCGAACGGTGAAGGGGTCGGAGTGGCCGACTCGAGATCCGAGGAACGCGGGTTCGAATTCCACCGCCGCGCGACTATTGTGGTGAGCCCACTCGTAACACACAAGCTTATTTAGCTTACCACGAGGGGCTAACGGGACTATTAGTAATTTGTGCAGTACAAATTGCTAATAATCTTTAAAAAAAAATGAGATTCTCGTTTTATAATAATTGGGTATTTCTCATCGCCACGGTTCTCATCGTCACCTTCGTGGCGAATTTTATTTCTTACTTATTTCAACTTTTTGTAAACAAAAATTGTAGCGCTTGATGTGAAGATTGTATTCTCAGTAAATCAGTCAAATAGTGAGTCTCGTTTGAAAGATTTAACGTTTTGAATTTTTTGATGCCACGAAAGTGATTCTGTACTTCACAGCAATAATTTTTTCAAACTTTACTACTGTAAATGACTCTTAAGTGTTTATAAAACATATATTTTGTCTTATTTTCATAGATAAATAGCAATAACATAATATAAATAAGTACCTACTTACTTAAATACAAGATAAAATTTTACCGATTAGGTCACCTACTAAGTTACAAGATTCTACGCAATTGGTTTTAAGGATGACACTGGTGGCATTTTGAAATGCTAAAGAAGCAAAAAACGGATTATCAGTACTTCAATAAAAAATAACTCTAACTGATTATCAGTCCCTCAACAAAAATATATTTTTTATTTAGGCCAGAGGGCCTCGTATTTTTGTTGTACAACTTTTAACTCAAACTTCAGATTAAATTTATCTTACAAACAGATACACAGTCACATATACAGACATACATACACTCATACATACAGACAGATAACAAAAATACGAGACCCTTATTTATTTATTGATGTACTGATCTCTACTTACCACGTATAATTTATTAGTTATTAAAATATTGTAAAAACATAAACAGCAGTCACTATATTTTAAAATAAACCAAAACAAGAAATCACTTTCGTGGCCTAAAATCACCTTCGTGTATAAAACACCACGAAGGTGATGCCACGAAGGTGACGAAAATTTTAGTTTTTTATGAATTATCCTTAAGTTAGAATTTAACGGTTCAAGTCGAATACTACACAAATAAGTCTAACATGTTAAGTTTTCAATGGCCTAAGTTTCAATTAAATTGTTTAAATTTTAGAGGTAGAAAATATTGTTCAAGCAAGGGACGGTATGTCTATGGATAATCACAAAAAGTTACGTATTTTTTTCCCGGAGCCACGATCGACCTATCTAACCTCCCCAATGGCCGAAGCGCGACTGACGTTAACCGAATAGAACGCTGTGATTGGTTCCTGGTATTCGGTTTAACGGCAATCTTGTATTATTACTCAAAATTTTAGGTACCTAAAATCGTGTGACCAACGTATTTTGCTTTCTCAATTCAAAATAATTATAAGAAGATATTTTTTTGACTATTGTGTGGAAAGTATATTTAATTACGATGATTTTAGTATATGCTACACACAAATTGAATGAAAATTGTGAATGCAGTAACCAAATGTTTCATTGCAACCGAAGGTGTGACACGATGAGAACGCGAAAAATGACCCCGTTTTTTATTGTTTCATGTGATTTTTTCGTATTATTTTTGCTTCTATTACGATAAAATTTATTTTGTATGTAGCTAAATAGATATTTTATCTTCTGATTTCAAAGGTATTGTTCTAACTTATACCGTTTATGAACTATTATTGTGTGACCATCAAATTTGAGTGTAAATGAGAAGTACCCAATTATCATATTCATGTGACTCCCAAACCGTCTGTGCTGAACAAAGTGGTAGTGGGAGTGTTTACCAAATCGATTTAATTTGCTCTGGTAAATAGAGATGGTTGTACAGTGGAGACTAAATTTGTAGTTAAATGACCTAGGTGATGATGACGATGCCTGTCGTATCTAAACTGTATTCCTCAAAGATATACCCCAGAAAAGGGTTAGAACGTAATAAATTAAAACTGTCACACACACACGGCTGTAAGAATTCAAATAACGCCAATAAAAACGTGAACAGGTGTATGCGCACAATTTATGACGTTATAAACCTTGGGGTGTCTTTGAAGTATAATCTGTGCTTGTAGTGACGCTCGTAAAGGTTGATACTAAAGTGATTTTCACTGCGGCAGTGTAAAGGTGGCTACCGACTTCTGCGTAACATTCGTGACTAAAGTCTGGTCTGCGAGTACGTAGAATTTTGTCCAATGACCCCAAGCTACCTTCTTTATCCTTATCGTTCGCGCGTAATTATATTGCTGTCGCATTCTTCATTCCAAACACCACACTGTCAGTAATAATGAAACATTAGATAATTTACAGAAAACCGTAGCGTTTCGTACCACTTCATGATATACATACTCAGCAAGCGTTGTACAACTGAGACGCAATTAATTCGTAGCCGCGTAGCATTTCAGTGACAGTTCGTAGCAACACGTAGCTCGTAGCATAAAATAGCTTCTACGTTTTACAGTTATGTTATAAAGGTAGTTTAACTTCTTGTAACGTAAAATCTTTAATTTTGCGTTGTCAAGAGAATGATTTTATTATGTAAACCTACCAAACCCCCACAAAAAAGGCAAAATTGAACTGGCTATATTTGTGACCCCTCACGGTTAGCTAACATGCTTGTGTTACATTGAAACGGTACAGTCAACAGCCAGCTTAATAAAGTCAGCTGTATCCACAGTACAGTCAGCACAATCTGACGGAAATGAAACCTTGAAGCAATATTACAAGCTAGCTTTCGCCCGCGACTTCGTTCGCATGAATTTTGCTCTTTCACAAAATGACATCTTCCCAGTATTCTTAATTTAAAATTTGTAGTTAATTATTGTGTTATAATAACGTAACCAATTTAATAAAAACCTGTATTTTCCTATAAGAATCACACTTACATTAAAAAAGACGCAAAAGAACCATTTCATCCCACTGCGCAGTAAAACCCGTTTCACCAAATTGATTCCGAATCCGAATTAAATTTTCAAACACGGAATCAAAACGCAGCCGCAAAATTCTCCCTAAAAAAGTTTCCCGGACCGGAAGTGTCCATTCCCTGCACATGACACACCCCAGCACAAAATGGAGTTCTTATTTTCCTGTCAATGTGTTTTAAAAATAGAACCGGGTTTGCGGGAGTTGAGACATTTTTTTCTTTTTGGATACAGCTTTTCAGAGCGATTGATTTCGCCAATGGCCGTTCGGTTTTTGAATTCTCTCCCGCCAAAATGGTTGGAAAGAGGTAGGATTTTGTAGAGGTTTTACTGGCTTCAGTTGATTTACCTACTATTTTTTCCCATTTACGAGTAATCTTACCATATATTATGTGATAAACTCACTTTCCATATTTCTTCTAATCTAATATAAAGTGAAATGGATTGATGTTTGTTACTCTTTCACAAAAAAAACTGCTGAACGGATTTTGATGTCAGTTTTTCTATGATTTATAATTTTAACAATAATGAGTTAACTGGCCAATTTGTAAGGTTAACGGCCGAATACTGAAACGCCATTTAAATATTTGACGGCTTCTCAAATAGTTAAGCAGCTCCTACGGCCGAATACTGAAACGCCATTTAAATATTTGACGGCTTCTCAAATAGTTAAGCAGCTCTTAAACTTACATTTCGCATACTCAAAACAATATCTGAGCAGTTCTCAATTTTTAAGCACCTCTCAAATTAAGTTGCACTCAAACGTCACTTAAATGAATTTTCGCATACTGTGGGTCTAGACAAAGTGCAAATTATATCGCAAACCAGTCGAAAAGTGGTCGAAAAGCCCCTTTTTTGTATGGAGTTTTGACGGATTCGATTTTCGATTCGATCAAAAAGTGCGTTTTGTCTAAGGGGGCTGAAATGCCATTCAACGCTAAGCNAATTTAGGAGCCCGTCAGCTGAGTGACAGATTTGAGTAGTGTTTCAGTATTCGGCCGTAAGTGTCATGTCTAATAAGTAAATTTTTCGGTGACAAACTGAATTTCACGCGGGTCAAGACGCAGATTAAAGCTCATAGCAGACTTATCAACTTGGAAAGGGATCAACACCGTATCGCCTTTTCGCGAGCTGTCAAGTGCGAGGCGAGGCGTTTACGTTACGTTGCGGATAAGTGTGCGTTGCAATATGGAGTTTCATACAAAGAATACTGACCGCCTCGAGTTGATACGGTTACGATCCCTTTCCGGGTTGATAAGTGTGCGACGTACTTTAATCAATAGGTTATCTAAATATACATATACTAGCTTTCCGCCCGCGGCTTCGCCCGCGTGGAATTTTGTCTGTCACAGAAAAACTTTATCGCGCGCGTCCCTGTTTCAAAAACCGGGATAAAAACTATCCTATGTTCTTTCCCGGGACTCAAACTATCTCTATGCCAAATTTCATCAAAATCGGTTGCGAGGTTTAAGCGGGAAAGCGTAACAGACAGACAGACAGACAGACAGACAGACAGACAGACAGACAGACAGACAGACAGACAGACAGACAGACAGACAGACAGACAGACAGAGTTACTTTCGCATTTATAATATTAGTTGGGATGGGATAATTCAAAGGTGATTGACTGACTGACAGTGATCTATCAACGCACAGCCTAAATCACTGGACAGATCGGGCTGAAAGGCATGCAGGTAGATGTTACGAGTATGACATAGGCATCCGCTAAGAACGGATTTTGCGAAACTCGGATCCACGCGTAGGTATAAAGTCGCGGGCGGTCGTTAGTTTATTATAACACCAGTGATCTCATACCTCTTCGGTTTTCTCACATAAGTATTTTCCCAAACCTATAAATCCTACCACATCTAATAAAGGCTTAATTTATATACGAGCCCTCAAATCAGTGCGCTAACTTTGTGCCACCGTAAATAATAAAATATTTAGGAATGTGTCGCGAACAAATGGAAAATTCGGATATTTGGAAGCTGATCAGGAGTAAGGAGAGTCCAGGGGCCGTATGTTACAATCACGACTAACTTTGGACACAGTACATCTAGGACAGCCAACCCATTCTTAGGAACTAAAAACTAGTGTTCATTTATTCTATTCTAATATCTCAAATAACAGTTCAGTGTACAATTGTTCAGTTAATATTTTTTCATGTGTTTTAAACATCCATGAATCAAAACGATGCAATGGCCCGAATAAAGTGTAATAATAATCTTTTAATGGGCTATTAAAAATAACATTTTCGTTAATGACTTCATCCTTCCTCTTACTTACAATAAGAATTTAAGAGTTCAAAACTTTTGTATTTTAAACTCTTTTGATGATTTTTCCGAATTATAAACTAAAGTTTTGGACCTGAATCAGCCTACTTCAAAATAAAAGTAGATGCAATACGATGTGGAAGTACTAGACTAGTTTACCTCGCAACATAACTAATACCTACCAGACACTTCAAACTGTAGTGGCTGACCTACCCAGGCTGTGATGACCCCAGGCGAAGTCCTTAGATACGACGGGCTTTACTTACCCATGTTTATGGGACAGATAACTTAACGCAACTTTTCCTTGTTCTTTGCCGATGGGAAATCGCACATTTTTTTTAGTTTGGCTTTTATGAGAAGCAATGCGGTACTTGTTCATTTCTATCAATATAAGAAGGTATTTTCATTCAATAGTATTTTCATTTGAAAAAATCCAGGAAGGCGCTGAATGCAGGCCGCTACCAACCGGTCAATCTGAAAATTATTGGGGGAGGCTTATGTTTAGTAGTGGACGTACTTACTGTGACTGAAATGATGATGATGAAAAAATATTTAATGACATAGGAAATACTTAAAGGTGCCAGGTTACAATTTCCAGCTAAAATTAACTAAGGCTGAGTTGCACCATGTAACTTTAACCGTAACTATAACGATAATAGTTATTTAATTTTTAGCGTTAAGAGTCGCATCTTATTATTACCCGCCTTAGGCAGTTCGATTTTTTCAAGTTATTTATAATTTTCAAAATAACGATAATAATCGGTGTTTTTGTATTATGAGATCTCACAGATTTTTAAAGTTTGTTAAAGTTACAGTAAGATGGTGTAATCCAGCCTAAATATTCTACTACCGATTAGAGATCTGACTGGTATTGTGGTGAACCCACCCCTAACATAACATTATCTACCCATCTCTACGAGTAAAAGCACTATGGGACTATGTATTATGTAAGTTAATAATATGAAATGCCTGAAAGCCCGCAGGCAGGAGCTACACATCGTTAAACTGATGTATCATAAAAAATATTTCTTTTTTTTATGAATCATCGCAGAATAATTGTTAATAAAAGCGAGGCCTCAAGGCAATAAATTTTAATGCGATGCTGACGTCTGAATCCGTAGAATTAATTTCCTCTCCTTAATAATTATTCCTTCCATTCTGGGTACTGGGTAGCCATTTTAAAAACGGCTCTTACAAAACATGGCCGCCGCCATTTATTATTTACTGCGCGGCGTGTGGCGGTGCATCGCACATTTTCATTAAGGATTGTGTGTCACAGTAATTTGGCAGCGAGTGAAAGGAATTGCTTGCTTGAAGATGGTGATTTACTGTGCAAAGATCTTTTTAAAAGAAAACCACTTTTTAAGAAAGAAGTTTTATAGGAATATAGTGCTAAAGGTGAAAGAGATTTTACACAAATAAAAACAATGTAGCGCCCTTAAAATTCTGTTTGATTTATGATTTATTAACATTAAGTTTTAAGTGTAGTTTGCCACAGTACATTACTAAACAGCACAACCAAATCACATAAGCCAAAATTCTAACAATAATTATTATTTTGGATTTTAAAACTCAATTTAGCTTCCATTCCATGTGCAGAGAGCGTGCGTAGTTATAAGTACGAATTGACAGTAACAAAACATTTTATTCTCCTGCCAAAACCAGTATATTTAGCTGGCCCCTCCCAGTGGAGGTTAACCCTTACCACCCGGATAAAATAAGTTAAAACTGGGCATTGTAACTCGCGCGGTAACTGACAGCGTCAGTGACGTCACTCCCGGCGCTGCAGCATGGATATGACTTATTTTAACAAATGAATTATTGCACACATATTTCACTTTGCATATTTCAGGAAAACAGAACGAACAGACGGTCGGAAAATGTCGGTCTATCTAAAGAGTGCTTAAATATTGAAGATAATATGTTATCTTCAATATTTAAGCACTCTATGCACCTAGCTTTAAACATGTGTTTAATAGAATAATAGATTTAGTAAATTAGAGAGTCGTTCTTTAGTCTCCAAATGACTATGATGATGATGAAAACTTTAAAAAAGTTTTAAATAATTGAATGTGCTAATTATTTTCTGAGTACAAACTGGGTTAGAAAACATAGTAAAACAATACCTTGATGGTTTTCAGTGCTGTATGAAATAGGTACAGCAGGAATTTGCTTTTGACGAAGGCCTTACGCCTGCCAGCAGTGAACTGTGACTATTAAATTGTATTTAGTAAACAAACCAAAGCAATGCAAAAAAGTTTGCAATAAATTTTAGTAAATAACTGTCACTGCATCCACTTATATTCAACAGAAACATGCTTAAGTGCACCTATGTATAAGTCTTTTAAAATAACAGAAATAATTAATTTACCTAGGTATTTGCAAGAACAGAAACATGCTAAGAAATGTCGCCATAGTGCCAGTGCACAATAATAATATCAGTCTTTAAACAGCAGGAAATAATAATTAATTTGCGTTCAATAAGCTTCATCAAAAATATCCAAAGAACTCAGAATACAGAACAAACGGTATTCTGAGGCAAAGAGATGTTACTTTATGTGCATAATGACATTGTATCAGTATTCAAAACAGCAGAAAATAATAATACACTTAATACAATACAGTTCAATAAAATAAGCCTCTCGCTTGTTCATTAGAAACATGCACAGAGATTAAAAAAAAAAGAGATGTCCCTCATGAAAGCATGCACTGTCACTGTGACAGTGACATTGTATCAGTATTCAAAACAGCAGAAAATAATAATACACTTAATACAATACAGTTCAATAAAATAAGCCTCTCGCTTGTTCATTAGAAACATGCACAGAGATTAAAAAAAAAAGAGATGTCCCTCATGAAAGCATGCACTGTCACTGTGACAGTGCATGCTTTCATGAGGGTTTTCGCGATTGAAAAATCCGCCAGATGGCAATACGTAGACGCGAGGTCCAAATCCTGCGTGATTGGTGGATTTTGACATATCTGTCTATGTCATGTCAAAAATAACCAATCATGCAGCATTTGGACCTCGCGACTACGTAATGCCATCTGGCGGATTTTTCAATCGCNATCCGCCAGATGGCAATACGTAGACGCGAGGTCCAAATCCTGCGTGATTGGTGGATTTTGACATATCTGTCTATGTCATGTCAAAAATAACCAATCATGCAGCATTTGGACCTCGCGACTACGTAATGCCATCTGGCGGATTTTTCAATCGCGAAAACCCTCATGAAAGCATGCACTGTCACAGTGACAGTGCATGCTTTCATGAGGGACATCTCTTTTTTTTCCTCCCCTCATTCATTTGTGTTCAATAAGCTTTATTGTAATGCTATAAAGCTTTTACTCGCCGCAGCTTGAGATGTCACTATTCAAGTGCATGTGTATCAGTGTTTAAAACAACAGAAAATAATTAATTTGCGTTCAATAAATGCTTTATTGTATTGCTAAAAGCTTTCGCTCGCCGCAGCCATCCGTATTTATTGCTCCACATTGTTTCAATTAGGGATGTTATGGATATGTAGTTTCGGTTATGGATACGGTTACGGATATAGGAATAATATTATACCGGTTTCGGTTATGGTTACGGATTTTTTCATTTCGGATATTTCGGTTACGGAAGTTTTCGGTTACGGATATTAATTGTGCCTTACAATGCCAATTGCTATAGTTGTCCAACACGGTTCATTCCTTACAAATATAACGGGTACAGGAGATATTTCTTTGGCATCTGTAACGATATTTTGGTTTAAAAAAAGCTTATGGAAAAAACTAACTAACTTTCCGAAACTTTTGAAACGGTTACGGATATTTTTTTATTCCCGATATCCGAAAGTTTCAGTTACAGTTACGGATATCCATAACGACCCTGGTTTCAATGAGCTGTATGCAAACTCGTTCTGTCGTGAACGGCTATAATTGGAGTCCGTTGTTCATTAATACTGCGGTATTGTACACCACATTTTGTTGGAAAATATACCCTATTTTAATTGAATAAAGTGCCATAGTGTTGATTTTAATGGGTGGTCAACTGTATGTAGATGATTTACTTATTTGTGGCGGGCGGTCATTTTGTGGTTGGTTTTGGAAGTGAACATAGGCTGTTTGGATAATGTCATTGTATTTCAATAATGGTAAAACAAAAGCCTTTATCGTCCTTTCGCCATTACCTACCTTCCGTGATTTTTTTGGTTCATTGTTTTTTTTTTACTGTAAACACTGAAATACACTATTGAGTTATTTAGGTAAGTGTTATGTTTAGGTAAATAATATAATGTTCACCCGGATGTATATTGTGTGAGAATCTAACCCGTAACTGCTAATTTAAACTGGGTGCCTATGTTTTTCACTAGACTCCCCGCAAACTGCAAACTTTTTGTCGGCTGATAGTTTGGTCGGCTTAATGTTGAACAAGTGTCTAAGAACGCAAATCAATCAAATCAAATCAAATCAAATCATTTATTTGTAAAACATAGGTAAATGTAGAATTCAGGTGGTACAAAATAATGGGTAGAGCTCTATGTTTGGCCTATGAGTGGCATACAAATTATTAGTCCCATATAAAGATACAAACAAAAATTAATAGTTACATAACATAATAATTCAATGTCATTTTTTAGAATTTAAATTTAATGCTTACAAAACTATCATGTCAAAATTATATTACAAATTAGTATCAGTCAAATATTCAGTTAATGTATAATATGTTATTCTTATTAAAAGGGTCAATAGTTCTTACTACGCACATTACACTGATTTGGTATCGGCCGATTCCTCACACAAAGAAGTCGACCAAACTATCGGCCGATAATATTCACAAACATTACTATGAGTTCTCACAGTGCGCGTGTACCCATAGGGTGACACACGAACCAATCACAGAGCTCTATCAACGCTGTGCGTTCGATATGCTGCACTTAAGCAAGCATCGTTTGTGAATACGGACGAAAAAGTCTATAAGTAGTCTATGGTAACTTTTACATACTTTGAACCTAGTTGTTTGAACTGAGTTTGTTCCGGCGTTTCTTCTCAGCACTTGCCATATGTTTGTCTCGAAGCGCTGGTAGGGCCCAAAAGATAAGGAGACATGTAAAGTGCCCCATAAGGGCTACCTTTTTCTTTTTTTATTATTTTCTATTGACGTTCATAAGTGCCACTTGTGGTCTAAACTGAATAAATATTTTTGATTTTGATTTTGATTTTGTGCACGACCGCCCACTGTTGGGATCTGAAGTAGCCGCTCGGTGTGTCGGTGCGTGAACTGGGTCTGATCGGCGGAGCTCGANAATGACCCGCAAAGAGATGTCACTATGACAGTGCATCCTTTCAGCCTTTAAAACAGCACAAAATAATTAATTTGCGTTCAATAAGCTTTATTGTATTGCTATAAATAAAGCTTTTACTCGCCGCAGCTTAAGATGTCACCATCCTTGGGGTTGTTCGTCATCTCGCACCTGTCAAACTCGCTAGCAGGCGCGAGTTGGGAAATTCCGATTTTACCTATTATTTTGTTCGTCAACTCGCACCTTTTCAAAAGTACAGTCAAATAAAAACGAATTGAAACTAAAAAACTCTCAGTGTGTCGGGCATGTAGTGATCAAACTTTAAGGGATTCTTTGAATCAGTGCATTTTCGCATGTTAACCGCGCTTTGGAACCACTGGGAAGGGGTATCCTTGTTCAACAATGACGTCGAAACTAAAAGACCTAGACTAATAAATGTACATTCGTTTTGTAGAATATCTGGTTTTTCTTACGTTGTAAAATAACTGAAAAGAAGTGAAAATGACATATTTTTTTTACTTAAATCCATTCTTACTCCTTTAAAATGAAATAAATAAATAAATATCCTTAAACATTTTACGCTACGCTTCTAGTCCCAAACTAAGCAAAGTAAAAAAAACAACGGATATTTAAACATTTTTTTTTTGTATGAAATGTATGAAACTCGTGTCTCTTTTCTCTTCTACCAAGAGATAATTTTATTTACCTATTCAAATTCAAATTATTTGTTTGCAATAATAGCCTTTTTTTAGGAATTATTTATACCAGTTCCTTACTTATTAAATTAGCGTTTTGTAAGAAGAATTTTACGAAAATTGATTATTTCCATACTAACATTTTTATGTGAATTTTTAAGGAACCACAAATTCAAATTTTATTAAATTTTGTGGGTAGACTAAAACAACATTCTCCTAACCCTAACCCAAACTTGTCATCTAATAATAAATTATGGCAACTATTTCCTCATAGTTTGAAAATGTAAGGCAAAAATGTTTATGTTTTACAAAACTTTGAAGAGCAGATATCTCGAAAACTATACAAGATATACAAAAACTTGACTTACAAATTAAAATAATTTTAATTCTCTAGAAGTATTCATATCGCTAGGATTCTTGGGTTTTTATTTAGATAGTTTTTGACATATAAGCGAAAAACCCAAAAATGGGACCTTCAAAGGCTGCGGTGGAGAACTTTTGATAATGTTCATCCCCTAACTAGCTAATCCAAACAAAGTTACAATGTTAAAAATTATGTTCCAAGCATTTCCCTCTGTACATTTTCATTGCCTGGCCATTTTTCATGTTAAAAGAATACGAATGTATTATTTCAGAAGCTAAATTTATAAGATTTGATGTTCTCTAGTTCAAGCTTGAATTATTTTTTTTTTGGATTGTTTGTTAAAGCTGTACAATGTAAATTGTTAGTTAATTGTAAAATTGGTAATAATAATTGTTGTTCTTCATTTGACACTTTCTTTGGGATATTTAGGTGGCATTTAAAAGAACGCGAATTAATATATTTGAAGCCTTTTAATATCCCGTGGCTTAGTTATAAAATCTGAGATGCCGTGGCAAAAAAATATATCTGCGGCTTGACTTATTATAATTCGCCATTACTAAATAGCTAGAAATCTAGCTTTGTTTTTAAATATACCTACTTAAATATTAGTAGACAGTTTACATACTAGGTATTAGGTATCCTCAGGACATTGTGATATCCTACTTCCTACTAATATTATAAATGCGAAAGTTTGGATGATGTCATGATGTCTGAATGTTTGTTTGTTACTCTTTCATGCAAAAACTACTGAACGGATTTTGTTAAAAATTTACAGTATTATTGTTTATAACCCAGATTAACAGACCAACTAAATTTCAATAAATAAATAAGACGTGGGTAAAAAGCGCCATCTATCGTCACTGGTAAAAATCTACNTGTCTGAATATTTGTTACTCTTTCATGCAAAAACTACTGAACGGATTTTGTACAAAATTTACAGTATTATTGTTTATAACCCAGATTAACATATAGGCTATAATTTATGACGATATGTGACCAACTAAATTTCAATAAATAAATAAAACGTGGGTAAAAAGCGCCATCTATCGTCACTGGTTAAAATCTACAGCGCTGGACAAAAAATTTGACGTTCGTAAATTTATTCATGCGGGGGAAGCCGTGAAACTCCATCTATCATCATCATTAGTAATTAAACGAGGTCCACGCGACCGCTAGTTGTTGATAATTTGTTTCTTCCCGATTTATATTTATTAGCATGTTGATTTAGAATATAAACCTATCTGAAAAGTACATTTTGTTTTATTATTAAACTCATTGCAAGTGGCTTACACATTCCTTTAAGTCATTTTTTAAAACATTTTTGTAGATGACTATACATAAACACGTCAGATTTCAAAAAGGTGCGAGTTGATGACATAAAAAACAGAAGGTGCCAACTAGCATCTTTAGAGGTGCGAGATGACGAATAACTCTATTCAAGTGCATGTGTACCAGTGTTTAAAACAGCAGAAAATAATTAATATTATGTGTTCAATAAATGCTTTATTGTATTGCTAAAAGCTTTCGCTCGCCGCAGCCATCCGTATTTATTGCTCCACATTGTTTCAATTAGGGATGTTATGGATATGTAGTTTCGGTTATGGATACGGTTACGGATATAGGAATAATATTATACCGGTTTCGGTTATGGTTACGGATTTTTTCATTTCGGATATTTCGGTTACGGAAGTTTTCGGTTACGGATATTAATTGTGCCTTACAATGCCAATTGCTATAGTTGTCCAACACGGTTCATTCCTTACAAATACATAAAACGGGTACAGGAGATATTTCTTTGGCATCTGTAACGATATTTTGGTTTAAAAAAAGCTTATGAAAAAAACTAACTAACTTTCCGAAACTTTTGAATCGGTTACGGATATTTTTTATTTCGGATATCCGAAACTTTCGGTTACGGTTATGGATATCCTACGACCCTGGTTTCAATGAGCTGTATGCAAACTCGTTCTGTCGTGAACGGCTATTGGAGTCCGTTGTTCATTAATACTGCGGTATTGTACACCACAGCACTTCAGATATTCATTTTGTAGGGAAAATAGCCCCTATTTTAACTGAATAAAGTTGTTGATTTTAATGGGTGGTCAACTGTAACGTATGTAGATGATTTACTTATTTGTGGCTGGCATTAATTTTGTGGTTGGTTTTGGAAGTGAAAAAAGGCTGTTTGGGTAATGTCATTGTATTTCAATAATGGTAAAGCAAAATGGTCTTTTTGCCATTACCTTCTGTGTTTTTTGGTGTTTTTATTACGTAAATTTATAGTCTTTTTTTTTCTGTAAACACTGAAATGAGACCTAATAAGAGTTGCCAACACACTATTGAGGTTTTTAGGTAGGTAGGTATTATGTATAGGTAAATTATATAGGGTGTCCCAAAAAGTAGTGTCAAGCCGAAGCCCAGAGGTAGAGCTTCACATCACAGGTAGTTTTTCACTAGACTCCCTACAGACCACAACCTTTTTGTCGGCCGATAGTTTGGTCAGGCTGTTAAATGAATGAACAAGCTATCAAAGTAACGCACACAAAGAAGTCGACCAAACTATCGGCCGATAAACGCCCGTATTCACAAACATTACTATGAGGTCTCACAGTGTGCGTGGACCCATAGGGTGACACACGAACCAATCACAGAGCTCTATCAACGTGTGCGTTCGATTTGCTGCTGCACTTAAGCAAGCATCGTTTGTGAATACGAGCGAAAAAGTCTGTAAGTAGTCTATGGTAACTTTTACCTACTTTGTACCTAAGTTTTCCTTGAAGATATCTTGTCATCTTCTTATGAATAAGTTTACATATTTGGGACGACGTTTCCCAAAAATCCCAAATAAGCGGGAACTTGTTAAGTCGTGTCATTCCTGTCACGTTTTATCAAAATGGCTTCCTGCCGCCATCTTTAAACCGTTGCAAGAGAACGCGGGAAAATTGTGAACGAGGGAGCAATACGTGAACGCGATTGGGTGTGATCGAGATTGTACTTTTTTTATATTTCGGATAGTAATTTTATTTATTAAAAATATCGAAATATAGTTTTCTGTATCATTTTCATCTGAGGAAATAAAAATAAGTACAACTCGTGAGGGTCGCGCGCGGCGCAGGACCGGTCTTTGTGGAAATCCTTGGACATAGGCCTCCCCTATGTCCAGCAGTTGCTGAAACGAACGAACGAAAGTATAACTACACTAAAAATACTTAATTTAATATAGCAGTAACAACTTCATGAATGTTTTTAAAGAGTATTATTTGTAGTTCACAAAGAGCTAATTTAATGGCTGATACAAATTGGTAACAAGAAAGAAAACTACTTTATAGCAACTCTATCTGTCTAGTCGCTTTCACCTTACGTAATAATGACGAAACCATTTTGGGGATTGCTCTAGCTAGTTTAATCAAATGCCAGTGAAAAACGGCACAACTTGAAACTACGTAGCTTAGTTAGGTATAAAAAACAGTCTAGACCTTTTAATGTCAAGTTTTAATTATAAAATTAGCATAACTTTCATTATAAGTTTTGATTTAAATAAAAAAGAAACATGGAGTCGAGCGATGTAAAAATAAAAAATGTGCTAACGCTTTGTATTTTAGAAAAAATAGATATATATATTTTTTAAATTTGGGCAATTTGTATTGCACCAATTACTACTAGTCCCATTAGCCCCTCGTGTTAAGCTAAATAAGCTTGTGTTACGAGCGGGCTCACCACAATATTAGTCAAGCGTCGGTGGGATTCGAACCCGCGTTCCTCGGATCTCGAGTCGGCCACTCCGGCCCCTTCACCGTTCGGCTATCGTGGCTATAAAAATAATATTATTCTATTGTTATCACTTCACTCATAGCTCATCTTTAGACTGCCTGACCACTGAAGAGGAGAGAAGAAAAGCAAAGCGGAGTTCTGCCAAAGCCCATACTAACCATTCGTTCGTTCGTTCGTTTCAGCCGAAAGACGTCCACTGCTGGACAAAGGCCTCCCCCAAGGATTTCCACAAAGACCGGTCCTGCGCCCCTTGCATCCAGGTACTTCCCGCGACCTTCACCAGATCGTCGGTCCACCTAGTGGGAGGCCTGCCCACGCTACGTCTTCCAGCTCGTGGTCGCCACTCAAGAACTTTCCTGCCCCAGCGGCCATCAGCTCTTCGAGCTATGTGCCCCGCCCACTGCCACTTGATTTTAGCGATTCTGCGAGCTATGTCAGTCACTCTGGTTCTCCTACGGATCTCCTCATTTCTGATTCGATCACGCTGGGAAACTCCGAGCATAGCACGCTCCATCGCTCTTTGGGTGACCGTGAGCCTTCTTATGAGGCCCATAGTAAGCCATACTATCTAACCATTGCAATGGCTTTAAATCTCCGCTCCTCTGCCTCTTAATAATATTGCCACATCCGCTCCTCTCATCTCCGCTACAGTGGACATAATCCGTAATCTAGCAAACTTAGTTAAATTTCCCATCGAATCCATGGTCGGCCATCGCGTTCTGACAAAGAGCACAATTAATGGAGACAGACACGAATATCAACAGCGGAGTCCGCTAACAATATCGGCTGAATCTAAAACGCGTGAAGGATAGGGCTGGCAACACTGCTTAATTATACAAGACCAATAATAAATTTACAACACGAATGAAGTGAATCAAATCGCATCTGCACAGTCGGTAAAAACACCTTGGGTAATAAAAGATTTTTAACTAATGAAATCAGTTATTAAGCTGACACTCTCCGAAATTCCACAGCGATGAAGCTCTTGCCCTGCATTTCACCTGATGATTTTAAGGTTTTTTTGCTTAGGATTATTATAGTAGTCTCCCGCAGTCCCGCCTGTATTCAAGAACATTACTCACAGTGCACGTGGATGCACAGGGTAACACGCTAACCAATCACATATTCAACTCTGTGCGTCCGATTTGCTGCTTCACTTAAGCAAGCATCGTTTGTGAATACGGGCGTTCATTGCCACACAAAATTTTGGAAAGAATAGTGTTTAATTACAACTTTCTAAATATAGCTACTTATGTAATTTTTGGTGGTGCGTGAAAAAGCGACAACCCTAGCCAATCGGCTCTTTCGGCATACAGGTGGCGAATGTTTTACTTTGAGCTCGTCGGAACGAATTAACTAAGAACTTCAGCTTTTCTCGAAAATCCAGCTCGCATTGCAGCCGAATTCAATTTGCATCCGCGTCCGATCCTCTTAGGTAAATACAAGGAATGTTATGGATATCCGTTACCGTAACCGAAACTTTCGGACATCCGAAATAAAAAAATATCCGAAACCGTAACCGTAACCGATTCAAAAGTTTCGGATAGTTTCGGATGTAGGCAGTTTAATTTTTTTTTTGTATAGCGTTATTTTGTAAAGGCATAACAGCCTGATTTACCTTTATAAGGCCATCTAGTTTCAATTTTTATTTTTTTATTACTTTTTATTCGATGTAAAGTGTGCGGCTATGATAGAACCGTGTTGGACAACTATTGCAAATTGCATTCTAAAGCAGATATCCGTAACCGTAACCGAAACCGGTATAATATTATTCCTATATCCGTAACCGAAACTACATTTATCCATAACATCCCTAGTAAATACCTGTCGATATTGGCAGTAATTCAATCAAACTGTACCTGAATGCACGAGTAATTATTATTGCACTAATTGCTAAGTTCTTGAAAACTCTTCAGATTGAGAGGTCTAAGATCGAATTGCATTAGGCATCTACCTAAGTACTAATTTAGTTTTTGTTACTTTACTTATCCTTTGATAGAAACTTAATTATTATGTACCTAATCTCAAAAAATAGAGAAAGTATGTATTAACGTAAGTAGTAACTAGGTATCTCTATTGAGAATTTATGTACATAATTTCTTTGAGATGTGTTTATATCAACTGTCTGTATTCACCTATAAATTGGGAAGACTCTGGCTCCTGAAATACAGTTTACACTAGTTTAGGATTCAGGGTTTCAATATAAAATGTTACAGAGTTTTACATCAATAAAGGTATCCTTATTCTATTCTTATTCATTACTTTTTGATACTTTAAAAGTCATTTAGGGAGGGCATGTTAACATACTCTTCGTAATTATCAGCATCGTCATCTCAAGTTCTAAACTACTGTTCTGACTCTGTTTGTACTCACATAACAGCGAGTAAACCAAACAACCATTTTCATAACCTACTATCCAACACATCACACATAACCTGATAAATACTTAAGAAGGCTTAACGCAAGCGGCACACTTACGACATATCTGCCCTATCATATCCACTTAGATATTAATGCTAAGATTTTCTTAACAAAACCTTCAACTTTGTAAGTGGGGGCGGTCCTTGAGCCGCTTACCACTTACACCATTATAGCGGGTAGACAAAGGTACTGCCGTCCGCCATGGGAACCACCCAGGTGCGTAGTTTCTAACGTGTGAGTAGGATGAACAAGTTACTAATATTAATTATATTAACTGGGTAGTACACCACACACAAAACAGACAAAGAAAAATACTGAAATAAAGACTCGATGTCGATATCATACTTTAAAACCTCTCGGGTCATTATTTAGTCTATACTGCACGATCCTCTCTAATTTACTAGAAGCAAACGACTGTCCACCCTGGTCAAACTGGCTCTGCAAGCCTGATGTTCATATAATTCTCCCTAGCCAAGAGGCCTGTAAGAACAATAATAACGAAATGAGTAAGGAAAGATACCGGAAAGCGCAGTGTAGGACGTCCACCCACCCAGGTAGACCGACGACCTCATCAAGATAGCAAGAAGGCGCTGGATGCAGGCCGCTTCCAACCGGCCAACCGACCTTTGTGGAAATCATTGGGGGAGGCCCATGTTCAGCAGTGGACGTCCTATGGCTGAAATGATGATGATGATGAAGGGGTAAACTCCTATATCCTTCCTTACTAGATTCCTTCTCACCAAGATCAGCATTCGACTTCCAACATGTGGGATCAGGCTCTGAAAGTGAAAAAGTCTTGTGCATTCCACACATTCCAATACTCACAGGTAAATTAAAAATTAATACTCAAAATTGCTTGAAATCAAGGTTTTTCTTTCACTAATTTCAGTGTCCCAAGTTTTTCATCAGTTTGGTCGCCCCAGCCAGATTACGGCGGTTCATTATGCCGGCGCATAACGGCGATAATGAGCTCAATGCTAACTAGCGCTGAACAATGCCCTTCCCAACGCAGAATAGCGCCTAAATTTAAGCCGAAATGTATTGTGTCGAATGTAAATAGTCCCAAAGCTTTTTAGAAAAGAGATAAAGGTCTACAAATAATTTGTTATGTAAATTGATAACTTAAAAGCTCAGCTCATGTTTGTTTGGAATTACGATCGCTAAAGCTCCTAACAAAAGCTGTAGTCTGGTTTTAAACTTATTATTTTACTGGCATTAAAAATGGGTCATATTAAGCCTAGGCGCAGACCATCGACTTTAGTCAGCCGATTGTTGGCCCGATTCTAATTTGTATGAAGAATCTGCCAAATCGCTGTAATGTGCAGACTTTCATACATGTCCAATGGCCATACTGATTAACAGCCCGACCCAACTATCGGCTAACTAAAAATTGGTGGTCTACGAGTATCTAGGCAAAAATTATTTTATTCATCGTAAGTTCGCAACACGTCGTTGTCACAATTGGAATAAGGTTGTGTAACTTTTTGGACACTTTGGGTGTCACGAACTATGTATTTGGCGCTGCCTGTATAGATGACCCACGCTGAACTGTCCCGCCAAACTCAATGACAGGGGGGCGCTACCATCGTTCAAGTATATGGTTTCCAACATGGCAAAAATCTGAACCAGCGATCCGGTATTGACGGTGGCGCCCCACCGTCAATGTCATCGACAGGACAGTCCAGTATTTTGGAACTATACCACAAATCGTCGCTTGCCTCTCTAACTGACGTATCTGTGGGTCTAGACAAAGTGCCATTATAATCGCAAACCAGTCGAAAAGTGGTCGAAAAGCCCCTTTTTTATATGGAATTTGACGGATTCGATTTTCGATTCGATCAAAAAGTGCGTTTTGTCTAGGGGGGCTGATATTTTTTTCGAAACTGAGTTATCTACACCATCTTAATCAATTTCGCAAGACGAATCGATCTATCTAATCGCTTGAAAATTTTGCAAAATGTCAGTTACGTCAGTTAGAGAGGCAAGCGACGAAATAACTGAGATACATAAACCATACCACATGTTATCTGAAATGTGGTTATACTAATCCCCAGTGTGATCCCTTGTCTGTACTAATTAAATAGGGATCACTGAACATTCAGATTTATTCCCAGTTAGCGAGCCACAGTAAAAGTTAAGGCAGAATGTAGAGACCGTTTTACAGGAATGGCCACGGGAAAACTAGACTTTATCCAAGGCTTGTTTTGTAACGTACAAAAACTTGAATAATTATACGCTAAGTTTATCTGTTAAAGTATCAAAAGAGATGAGAATAGAACAAGACCAAATGATGAAATGATCCAGTTCTGGTAGGTACCTATTGATTGATTAGTTCATTTATGCTGTCATCCTACTAAAAGAATAGACTTTTCTTTAATCGGTCTTGTTACTCTACTAAAAGAATATTCAACTTTTTCAATTTCATTTATTTATTCAAGAATTTCTCAACTAGATGGACCGACAATCTGATAAAGGTCGCGGGAAGTACTTGAATGCGGGCAGCACAGGTCCGGTCGTTGTGAAAATCTTTGGGGTAGCCTTTGACCAGCAGTGGACGTCATTTGGCTGAAACGAACCAACATTGTAGTACATCCTATCTCAAACCTCGCGAATACAAAACCTACTAAAGCCTGGTTCCCCATCCTTATCGCTCGCGCTTAATTATGTTGCTGTCGCGCTCGCACACTCACTGCGGGCGCGCGTCGCACAGTCGCGACAGCAATATAATTACACGCGAGCGATAAGGATGGGTAGCTTGGGGTCATTGGACAAAATTCCTACGTGCTCACGGACCAGGCTTTACATCTGTCTAATATTATACTGTGGCACTGCGGTAGAGCATATTAAAATTGTGCTTAATTAAAAATGCCGGGAAACCATTAATCTCGTTATAAGACACGTAGAAATTTATTGCTCGAACTGTCCTAACAAGATTACTTCGCAATTAAAAACCTTATCTTTAGGCCCAAAAGAATCAACGATATTAATTTCCCTGAAACTTTATCTAATTTAATTACAGGGTATTTAGGGAACTTTCAAAACGTTTTTCTTTTCTTCTTCTTCTTCTTTTATTCGTTTCGCTCTTGGCAGAGTCGTCGTGGTCATGTTGAGGCGTTGTTCACATCGGTTGTAGAGGCGGATACAACTCGCACGATCTACCACCATCTCTCTCTATTGGCAGACTGTCTGGTGCAAACTCAAACTCAAACATTTTATTTGCCATTAAGTAGGGTACAGGTACAGATGGAATACAGGAAAAAGCTCATTATCCTACTCAGCCAATTACATATTGCATGCAAACATCATGACGCAATTTCAATCTATTACTTGAATTAAAAACATTTTATATCGAGTGAAATAATTAAATTAAAAATATTTTGAATTAAGTGTTGTGTTGTGTGCAGTCACATACGCCGTCTCCCACTGCTGATTTCACTTGGTCGGTCCAGCGCATTGGTGACCTGCCACGCGATCGGGTTCCTTCGACTTTACCTTGGACGACCAGTTGCTCTATGGACTTGTCATCTGGCCTTGAGAGTTTTTCTTTTAACCAGTATTTTTTAGTTCAGTGGCTGTTCTAGTTCAAAAGAGTTCTAGTTCTAGCACTTATAGTAAACAGCTGTTTTGGTCTGTCTGGTGTATTTTACAAGTCGCCTCCTAATCTCATATTATATTGAAAAAGAAGAATACCTACTTAGTATCTTTTTGCGGCGCCAATCTTCTTTTCCTATTTAAGTGCAAAAATACTATATAGTCCAGCTGTGGAACACAATTTCAGACTTCGGGACTTAGTCCCCTCATTATGGCTACCTCATAATTAGGATATTATTAAGACTGCAGTACGACATTAAGATATATTTTTTTATTAAACAGTACTGTACCGTTATTCGAAGCCTTTATAATGAGAGAGTAGTGTCTGTCTTTTCCTGTTTGAGTACTAGTTTTGACGTATAATCTGCCCACGTGACTTCCGCTCCGGTCCCCCACCGCCTAAGCACGCCTCAATTAGCGACACTAGCGCCACCAATGGTAGCTCGAAACTAGGTTTCGATATTCTCGCCATTGGTGTTTTAGTTCCCGTTCGAGACGGTCGTAGAATTAGCTCCGCTAGTTCGCGACCCATCTCACAGGTACTAGTCGTGACGTGATTCAGGTAAAATATTACCATCATAATGTAAGTACTTTAAATTATTATGTACTGGCTGAAAACTTATAAAAATTACTGTGATTACTTATTTCGCAGTGTAATTTATTTTTACAACGGTGTTACCGTTCGGGGGTAGATTGCATTCAATCTAACTCAGTGTAATTTTAAATAATTATCTTTCTTCTCTAGTAATACTTGTACCTAACGGTATTCCGTTAGACGTGTTTTAAAAGTAACATTACTTTTTAGCAATGTTTGTTTCTAACGGTTTTTCGTTAGATATGTTTTTAAGCTAACTTTTCTTCTTAGCAATGTTCGTACCTGACGGCGTGTTCCGTTAGATGTGTTTTAAAACTAACATTCCTTTTTAGCAATGCTTGTGCCTAACGGTTTTCGTTAGATGTGTTTTAAAACTAATATTCCTTTTTAGCAATGTTCATTCCTAACGGTATAACACTCCTTTTTAGCTGTGTTTGTTCCTAAGGGTTTTCCGTTAGATGTCTTTATTTTCAAAAGGAAAGAGGAAATATTATGTCCACGTGCAGAAGAGGAGCAAGAGTTGGCGTAGAGGTCAAATCAAAGGATGGTGTGGTGTAATGTGATAGTCGCAAGATGTGATTGCTTGCTACAATAAGCTGTAAGTACCAACTTACCAATACCATTTCAGACATACGAATTCCATCGGACGGATTGTGTTGATTTATAAATCAACAAAATAAATAAACGGTAAACTACCTTTAATAATGGCCTATTAAGTACATGTTTTTTTGTGTTATTATGAAAGTTCAGAAAACTGCGCAGTTTTTAAAATTATTTTGGACCTATGGAAGTTCTTTTTTTTTTTCAAACTTTTAAGTTGAAAATTTTAGAATGTTCCGCTAAAAGCATATTTTTTATGTTTCTAGCAAAAATTTTGTATCTTGCATCAAAAATAGGAAGTTGATTATTTTTTTCAAAAATCTGCAATTAATAGGGAATCTGTCAAAAAAAAGAAATCTGAGAAAAATCGACCCAAAAAAAAGATAAAAAAATTTAAAGCCTACTAGGTCATACAATTTGAAAAAATCACAAAATTAACGATAACTTCTAAACTATGAAAAATCGTAAAACATACATGGGGGTGAAATCGATAGGTCTAGTCCTCACCTATCACCTGCCTTCGGCTTGACACCTTACAAGAAACACCCTGTATAAAAGGAGAAACTGACTGACATATCAACGCACAGCCTAAACGGCTAAACATAGGCACTTGAAATTTGGAAGGGACGTAGTTTAGGTACCGTAGAGGTGCACTAAGAAAGGAATTCCCGAAATTCCCACGGGAACGGGAACTAGCGGGAAAAAACATTTATATGAAAAATCTAAACCGCGTAAGATAGATGAAGGGCGTAAAACGGGATCCACGCGTACGAAGTCGCGGGCGGCCGCTAGTAAAATATATTTCTCTGGTTTGATGCTCATGTCAAACAAAAAGCTGAATTCTCATCCCCAGTTTCAAAGTTGGGGATGTTTTTTTAAATTCAAATCAAATAATCATAAATCTGGTGAAGGTCGCGGGAGGTGCCTGGTTACGGACGGCGCAGGACCGGTCCAGCAGTGGGCATTATTTGGCTGAAACGATGACGAATCATCAATATGCAATTTTTTATCAATACTTATGAAAGTGACTAGGCAAATGTTTAAACAAAAACAACGGCCACCAGTAGAGTCAATGCTACGAAATAATTATTATTAATTAAGAGATTAATGCTGATATTGTTATCATTGTACTAATCATTTAGGTACCTTTAAAAATAGCATAATACTAAATAATCTCCGATACATAATTTTTAAGTGCATTTGACAATATCTCTACGTACAGATGTACGTAAAATCTGATTACCTATAATTATATTATGTCACATATTATTTTTAAATACTTATCAGATTCTTTGCTTCAGCCAAATTACGTCCACTGCTGGTTAAAGGCCTCCCCCAAGGATTTCCACAACGAACGGTCATCACCAGATCGTCGGTCCACCTAGTGGAGGGCCAGCCCACGCTACGTCTTCCGGCCCGTGGTCGAGAACTTTTCTGCCCCAACGGACAGCTCTGCGAGCAATGTGCCCCGCCCACTGCCACTTGATTTTAGAAATTCTATAGGCTATGCCTGTTACTTTGGTTCTCCTCATTTCTGATTCGATCACGCGCATCGATCAGTAATTTGTATTACAAAAATTACTAATAGTTCGTGGTAAGCTAAATACGCTTGTGTTACGAGTGGGCTCACCACAATAGACCAGTCTAGACAAAAGTGCAAACCAGTCGAAAAGTGGTCGAAAAGCCCTTTTTTATGGAGTTTTGACGGATTCGATTTTCGATTTGATCAAAAAGTGCATTTTGTCTTGGGGGGCAGGGCCGGCGGGGTTTGAACTACCGTTCCTTGGATCTCATCATCTCATTGGAATATTGTCGGTAGGTTTTTCTGTATCCATTGAGTTAGTAGTACGCATTGCTTAACACATGGACTTTGAACTGGCTAGAAACACAAATTACCATGTCGTAAGGTTGCAATTAGTATTGCGTAAAATGTATCAAGCTAAGTGCCAGTGGGCCGACCGTATCTGTCGCAGAAGTGTAGAAGATGTCCTGAATATTTTTTATGTAGCAAATAGCAGGTATTTGGTTCTAAGTCCGCCTGCTTGCTACCACCATCTCACCTAAGTCTGTAGCCATAACAACAGTGTTAACAGCATTGTTGTGTTCCGGCAGTTAGAGGTAAGATAGCCAGTTCCTCTGTGGTTGAATCCGGGTGAAGCTCGCCTCAACCTTCGGCCTGATCATGACTTACCATCAGGTGAGATACAGACCAAGAGCTTCCTCGTTGTGGATTAAAAAAAAAGAGCTAAACGCTTAGTGCGAGCTGGCGGAATGTCGAATTTTCCCGAGTGCGGAGTCGCGGGCAGACGTATTAATGATTATAATTAAGATAAAATAATTTGTTTCAATCACGATACACTAATAATCTTGTGTATAATAAATAATTGAGAAAAAAATAATTACAATAATAATAATACATTGAATTTTCTTTCTTGCACTTGTCAATTATTTATCAAATTCTTTTTTTTTTACTTCGTTTAAGTCTTTATAATTGTTAATAGTTTATAAGCAATTTGTATAGTTTCTAATTCTTTCTTAATTTTCTAATGTACGCAAAAGATTAACGCCCGTATTCACAAACGTGAATAAGTGAAGCAGCAAATCGAACGCACAGCGTTGAATAGAGCTCTGTGATTGGTTCGTGTGTCACCCTGTGCGTCCACGCGCACTGTGAAACCTCATAGTAATGTTTGTAAATACGGGCGTAATTGTCTAATAAGTGAAATGGTTTTTACTACAATAAATTGTGTTAATCCGACGCCAGTCAGCAACAAAGATAGCGATAAAACTCTGTTTCAAAATCCGATAAGTATTATGTTTATGATTTTCAAGACAAACGTGATGTTAGAAAATGATAATTAAATAGACTAGTTTCCTAAAAAAATTTTATTTGTCAATCTAACAAATAATTACATAGTTATGGTGCGCTGAAGTTCCGCGCGACGTCACAAAGTGCGGCACTTCTGCACTCATTGACGTCGCGGGCCTATTCTTATGAACTTTCGCGCGCTTTATCTCTTTAAATTTTAATTAGTTTGAAAAAGTGAAAAATACGTGTAGAGTATTTTTTGATAAGTTAACTGACGGACTAATTAAAATTCTTGCTTTTTGACCCAGGAAACATCCCTATTATGATACACTAGCTTTCGCACGCAACTTCATCTTTGTCACGGTGACGCACGAACCAATCACAGAGCTCTATTCAACGCTGTGCGTCCGATTTGCTGCTTCACTTAAAGTATCTTTGTCCACCATTCCAGAAGATTAGGCATTTTGGAAGCATTAAACTCATTTTTGCAATTTTTAATAATTGTGCTCTTAAATTATATGCCCTTGTTCTACCCAAAGTGCGAAATGATTAAGTTTTTTGAATTAGTAAGACATTAAATAAATGCATCCGCTTACGAAACAATAATAACAAAATAATTGTATGTAATATAATAAATAAATACATCAATTTTATAAGCGAAACTTGGGCGTAATAATTTATACCAACCAACTGAAAAATTATAACCCAAATTATATGGCACTAGCTTTTGCTTGTGGCTTCACCCGCGTCAATTTCGGTCTATGTTCATCATCATCAGAGGTGGAATTGTGTAAAGCAATCGTAATCATTTGACAGTTCATAACGTACGATAAAGTCAGTTAAACAAAGCGTTTGACAGAATGATCGTACGTTATGAACTGTCAAATGATTACGATTGCTTTATAGATGAACTACACTGAAATGTCCCACCGACGACATTGACAGAAGGGCGCCACCATCTTCGTGCAACTATATGGTTTCCACCGTGGCAAAAGTCGGAACTAGCGATCCGCTATTGACGGTGGCCCCCCTGTCAGTGTCAAATAAAGGACAGTTCAGTGTAGTTCATCTATACACAATGAGGGCTATCGTTTTTATACTCAACAGTTGGCACCCCTGGCGATTGACAGGACCTTACTCTACAGTGGCGCCATCTTGATGAGTGCAAATGCGATAGTCCTCCTACCACTTTCGCGCTCACCAGTTGGCGCCACTGTCTTCGCGACTAGCAAGTGACAGGACCTTACTCTACAGTGGCGCCAACTGGTGAGCGCTAAAACGATAGCCCTCATTCCACCTCAGGTCATTCAGTCTCCACTGCAGGAGCAAGATCCGCTTTGCAATAGAGGGAAGTCAAACCTTAACTTCGAACTTCTCCTATGTTCTTCTGATTAATTTCGTTGCGGGTCCAATGACAGTTTAACCACAGTAAATATATGAGCTAAAGCAGTACGGAAACTAAGCCCTTTCGTCGAGTTAAATACCTACACTTCAACTGAGTGTTAGGGTTGTCACTCTTAATCTTTATATATTTAATAAGGTTTTTACTTACTTATTTATTAAAACGTTTATTTAGGTTATTTAATTATCAAATACGTAATTTAATAAATTATTTGACTAAGTAGTTAAAAAATATTAAATTAGGTACAATTCATCACTTAGTACAAAAGCGCACTAAGCAAATTACTTTATCAAATAGAACACACAAATTGTTAAGAAGCGTAATTACGTAATTTAAAAATAACTATTACAAAATCAGATGTAGCTAAGCATTTTATTTAAAAAGTAATATTCAATAATTTTTACCATTCAGAATTATTAGGAAAGTTTAAAAAATGAAAGTTCTGGTTTTGTAGATGCCGAGTTAAAGTAGCCGTAAACTACGCAATACTTGTGGCAATACACTCGTGGCATGTTTTTAAAAATACAGCGGACAGTGGATGCAATAAAATTAGTATTAAAAACGCAACGCGCGCGACACCCGCGACGGATGGACTGCGAGGTTCGCTTAGAGCTCGTGTAAAGCGTGCGTCTGTGTGCGTGAGTCTGATTTCGAGCGTTTTTATGAAGCTTCCGTACTGTTTGATTTATCTACTGTGGTTTAACTTTCCCCCGGGACAAACTTGACCTTCACTGGTTGGGTTATTGGCGGTCAAGCTGTAGATCCTGGCTACACAGGAGTTGCAGCGGTGGGAACGAGAGGTGGGAATAGTCCTGTGCAGGAGAACGACCCTCTCCAATTTACCAGAGGCAAATGGAGGATTTGGCCTACACTCCCCACGCTGGCCAGACGGGTTGGGGAGTCTATGTTACTCAGGGATAATGTATATTCTTTACAAACATACAAAAATGCATCATATTAGTATGAAGTATGACTATAGTTAGTATCGATACTATCGATCATTGAATCATTATTATTTTTTGGAATCAGTTGATTCAGGCCTTTAATATCTATAAAGGCAAACATGCTAAAAATGATTACGGCGATTATGAAAACTCAATATGCTTTTTTTAGTAATCCTACCTATCCTACTTATATTATAAATGTGAAAGTTGGTTACTCTTTAATGCGAAAACTACATGCATTTGGAGTCCTAACACTGTTCATCATCATCATCATTTCAGCCATAGGACGTCCACTGCTGAACATAGCCCTCCCCCAATGCTTTCCATGTTGATCGATTGGTAGCGGCCTGCGTCCAGCGCTTCCCTGCTACCTTTATGATGACGTCGGTCCACCTTGTGGATGGACGTCCCACGCTGCGTTTTCCGGTACGCGGCCTCCATTCCAGAACCTTGCTGCCTAACACTGTTGTGTTAGCATTTATAGAAGTACGATAGCTAGTTCCCCTATGGTTGAAGATTCCAGGTGAAGCTCGCTTCCACCTTCGGCCTTATCAACACTTTTTATCAAGTCAGATGCAGGCCGCTGAGCAAAAGCGCTGGACGCAGGCCGCTACCAACCGGGTAACATGGAAAGCATTGGGGGAGGCCTATGTTCAGCAGTGGACGTCCTATGGCTGAGATGATGATGATGATTGATGATGAGATGCAGGCCAAAAGCTACCTCGTAGTGTAAAAAAAAAGATACAGAAACCCAGAGAAAAACAGGCTAGTTATTATCCCAGTTCTTAGAAGTCCTTCAGTCATCATCATCAGGAGCACGACCCTCTCCAATTTACCAGAGGCAAATGGAGGATTTGGCCTAAACTCCCCAGGCCAGACGGGTTGGGGAGTCTTTCAGTGATAGCACAGAATAATAATAAGTACTACGTACAGAAGTTTAACTTCGCGAAAGTATTTAAAAAAATGTATACTCGATGCCATTAACAATATGATGTAATTTAGCCTGTCTCAAGAGTCAAGCACCATTTTGTTTACAAATTTCAGTGATCGGCACTGCGCCGAAGCTATAGGACTGACTTCGGTAAAATGATGTGGCGTGAGGTGCCAAACTGCGGAAAATGGCGTAGGAAATACATGATTTAGCCCAAATTCGAGCGAAATCGCGGGCAAAAACTAGCATCTTCATTACAAAATTACTAAAAGATTAATAGGTATTCCATCACTTTCTTATCGTATCTTGCCCGCATGATAACATTCAATATGCAAGCGTAAGTAGTAGCTTATGAGTTTACTTATAATCTGAAGCACGTTTTTATACGCGTATGGTCGAGTGGTTGGTCCTGGGTTTGACTCTTGAAAGGGACAAATACAATGACCCTGGAGGACATTGGAGAATGAGGGCGTGGTCAGGTATGTTCTTTATAAGGTGTAGATGTTGCAGTCAAAACTCATAATCAGTCAAACCACTTTTGACTGTAAAAATCAGTCAAAGGTGGTTTTGGTCAATATCACTTTTGACTGATTTGTCCAGTCAAAAGTGGTTTTGACCAAGGGCGTTAGTCAAAACCACTTTTAGCTGCGTAAAATCAGTCTAAATTCATGCAGTGTTATGATTCGTGAAAATTACTTGGAAATCATCAAAAATATGTTATAATACCATTTTAAAGTCTAATTTTGATATCATTTGTGCATTAGAGGTGGGCGCCACGCCGCACAGTGGTCTGAAAATGAAGCTCCCATACCATAGAAACTTAATGTCAGAAATTAATAAATAAAAATATGTATTGTGTTTAGTATACCTCCCTTTGTTTTACTAATATAGTATGAAGGGTATGAGTAGCTCCATGTGTGAGAAAAAAAATATTTTTATTTTTTTTGTATGGAAAAAAACACTTAAAGTGGATTCCTTAAACTGAATAGAACTGAAGGGCTGGTACTCACATGAGCTATTGTACCATACATGGCGATCAAGATGACATACAATTCTTGTGCCGTTGGGTGCCGCTTTGCACGTAGCAAGCTTTGGAAATTTTGAATTTTCGGTAGGTGATCTTTCAAGTCTTTGATGTTATTTTATGAAGTTATTAAACGCTTTCAATACGAGAATAGTATGTAAATTAATACTCATATAACTAGGAATATACTAGGGATATTTTTATATAATTTTTATTTTGAAAATATAAAAAAATAAAATGTTTAATCATTGAATGAAGTAACCAACCTGTTGGTAACTGACATTGTTATTAATTACTAACCTGCTAATGACGTTTTCATGAAAATAATAGAAATCAATATTGATTAAATAAACAACTTAAAAAATCGAACTGCCTTACAGGCCAATAGAATTACATTTGAAATCGGAAATAATTCCTACATAAGGTTTTATTGTTTTAATGGCTTCATTTGTTACCCATTAAGACTATCCTAAATTTTCGACTTCGACGGAGTTGTGCTTAAGTGGTGGGGGCCCCCGAAAGGGGCATTTTTTCGGTTTTACGCTTAGATCGCGTAAAGGACTTACCCTATCAAAAACTGGTCTTCATGACGGTTGAAGGGCGTTTTCGTGCTTATCTTCGAAAAAGTACAAAATGTACGTATAATACATTA
>NW_021137608.1:0-2401 GCF_004193835.3 Ostrinia furnacalis | reverse complement strand
AAAAAAAAAAAAAAAAACATACGGGTCGAATTGAGAACCTCCTCCTTTTTTTGAAGTCGGTTGAAAATGTGATGCATCATTAAAACGTAAACAATCATGAGTCGAAAACGGTGTTTGCGCAAGTATGATGATGTGATGAGTTGTAGCGGTGATAACGACAGATAGAGAACGATACTCATCTCTATCTGTGCTTTTCTCTCATCTGTTAACATCCAAGTTAAATGAGAGAGACATAAAGAGCCAACAAAGTTGTCATCGTCCTTCAAAGAGGACCTCAGTTCAGAAGGAAAATCTAACTCGGATGACGAGGGCTTTTCCAACTTGGGTTATTATAAAAAAATATGAATTAGTAAGTGAATGACAAGGCACGGCAAGGATATACATAAATAAGCATTTAAACTGTTAAAACATTAAAAAATCCGCATTAGTCATCTAACTTGTCGCGAGTCATTTGTTCTTTTTTTAAGATTTTGCTTTTCATGTCTGCATATAAAAAATAAAAAAAGTCTCCTTTTGTTGAAGTCGGTTATTAGTATGAAATACTACGACGTAAAAGTATACTATTCCGCGTTGCATTATGAAGTGTTTGTTATCTGTACACGATGTAGGTATGTGGGTAAATAGAATTTTGCTAGTCGACCTGATAATCCACATGTCTCGTGCCCTTCGTTAGTTTTAGTTCATCGTCATTTAGAACTCATTTATCAGGATTTAAAGCGCCTACGGCCTCTTCAAATTAATTTATCACCATTATAATATTCTCTATGTTTGGTAACTTTATACGACTTTATAATAAGTTAAAGCAAAGCCGTGTTTGGGCACGTTTAATTAAACTAGATTGATTATAAAGTGTTGATAAGTTTAAGAATGATGAACATACTCGTATTAACATCAATTGCTTAAAAATCTAAATACTCGTGTATTTTATCATCAGGAAATTTAATTTTGACAGAAAGGTAAAATCTTTGCCGTACTTTTTAGATAAACAAATAAAATAAGCCCCATTCTGTGTTTACTGATAAATTCTTACTTAAAAGTAATCAGATTAGATCCCAGATTTGTGTTAATTCCACTTTAATCCTGCTTTATCGAAATTTACGTGGGTCGGATTTGTTGATAAAATTATTTACATTTGAAATGGATAGAAACCTTTTATGATCTCTTGTTTGCCGAAGTTTGCATATTTCCTGTTAAAGTTGATATCGACAACCGTTTTCAGAATCGTTCGTTTGTTTGGTTTGTTGCAAAATTCTTGGTATTTTGAATGTTAGGCTTCCAATAAATTAATTTGTACATTTACATTTTATCCTTACATTGCATTGTAGATAACTTGACATCACTCTAAAACACTAAAAACATACAATAATTTGTCATTTTTCAAATCAATTTATAGTTTTCACTTGCTTGTCACTAAACTATAAAGAAGCAAAACCTATTATATCACCGTTAGAGTCTGCTTAAGCATCATCATAAACTTTAATCTTTACTGTCTAGAAATTTCCTTTGACTGGGGGTAGAGGTGTGAACGCACCCTTATCTGATGGGTGATTTACTGCGCAGTCTGCGCCCGCACATCACTCCGGTAAGAATAAGAATAAGAAAAACTTTATTTGACACAAAAGAAAACAGAAAAACAGAACAAAGGGACTTAAAACTATACACGCATAATATTTTGTGCCAAAAAGGCGCCCGCTCAGCATTAGNCCGACGCTGGTTTTCAGCGGGTGCCTCTCCAACCAACATTTTAAATACAAAAAACAAAACATTAAACATGACATTGACAAGAGGGCGCCACTATCTCACCGCACCAATTTTGCTATGTTGAGAAAATACAAACAAAAAATAAAAAAAATAAATTAGGATACAACACTGGAGTCGACTCATGACGCCAGCCCCCCTAGACAAAATGCACGGTAGATCACTAGTGGAAAACAACTTAGGCTACTTTGTTGGAGTAATTAATTTGTAATGTGTTTATAATACCTATGTATGTAGGTACTGTTATGTTATGATGACTTGTAATCTTGTCTTTTATCCTACTTCCTACTATCCAACTAATATTATAAATGCGAAAGTTTGGATGTCTGGATAGATGTTTGTTACTCTTTCACGCAAAAACTACTGAACGGATTTTGATGAAACAAACAAGCCATTAAATCCTAGCGAGTCATGTCATGTATGTACGTATGTACAGGTACTGCCAGTGATAGTAAGCGCTCTGATAACTAAGTAAAATGTAGTTACAACCTTTACTGTGTGTGCGTAACAGACGGAATACAGAGTTACAAAAAGTGATAGTGAAGTTACCGGCAAATGAAAAAAAAATCAAATCAAAAGTATTTTATTCAATTTAGACCACTAGTGGCACTGGACGTCAAAATACAGTAAATAAAAAAACCGG